>NW_028277097.1:8181818-8484848 GCF_059951505.1 Python bivittatus
GATAGGGAGCAGGCATTCACGCTTGCAAAAAGAGATCACTTCTTAAGTTTGGACCATGCAGAAGTTGTATTAACTTCTGTTCAATGAGAGATTCATTGAAAACACAACTTGACCACGGAGGCCTAAACTTTTGCATGCAGCTATATGAGAGTGGATGGATCAAGAGGAAGAGGAAACCAAGAAAGTGCATATGACCTTCAAAAAGAGCCAGGTAAGAAAGAACAAACAGTAATATCTGAAGCGACGTCTGGACCTGGTGAAAGCAAAAATAGTTTGCAAAGATAGGTGTAGTGTTGCTATAAACTAGATTCAGTTAGATTTTCTTTCCTACTTCCCATTTCTTTTCCTTACTATCTCTTTTTCTGCACTTCGGGTAAATGTGTAAGTATTCTGGGACCATTTTGGGAATAACTTCTCCCCACACACATATATTCAGGTCAGTTCTTCCAATTAAGAGGTATCTCATTGACACAACAATGTCCCCAAGCCTTTATGACAGCATACCAGGCCCAGCATGTGCCAAATGAGTTGGAAAAGCAGCACTCTGGCTGCTTCCAGAGTCTTCTCAGAAGTCCACTGGACACCCTAGGACACCTCCTTAGGTATTTTTCCATTAGAGTACGAGTTTTATATGCAGAACAGTTACATCTAAAGTTCACACGTTTGACTGTGCAATTGTTCTACTTCACTTTCCACACCATGTTTTTTTTTCCTTATGTTTCACTTTGTAGCTTGAAAGAATGTCTTCCTTCAGTCTCCATTCTCCAATAAATATTATTCTCAACCAGGATGATTATTCAGGCTGAATTAAAGAATTCAGTCAGAATGCCCAGATTTTCAACATTTTCAGATTTGATTATGGATGTTGCTGAAAATACCTTCAAGCAATATTAAATTTTATATTTCATAAAATTTGAGAGGAGACTACTCAAAAGGTCCACGTGTGAAATAGTTGTCATACCCCTTGCCATAGTCCTGCCTGCTTTCCGGTCATACTAAGCATAATAATACTTATAAGTTAGAGATCCAAATGGCTGGTAGCAGGTGGGGAGTCCTGCATTTCTTATTTTGGGGGGAAGAGGGCTGCAAAGTGAGTGGGGGCAGATCACATATGTGTGGAAAATGGTTTGGGGAGGGAATTGAGAGAAGTTTCTTTGCTTTAAACTGTAGCATACCTATTATAGTATGTATAGGAACAGTTTTCAGCAATCATGGTCAAAAAAAGTGTTGAGGATCACAAAAAGGGAACTCGAGGGCTACAGGTTGCCCATCCTTTCTCTAACCTGTATTTAGTTGTATGTTTTGTCAACACCCCAAGCAAGTCTTAACCATCATGAAGGCTTGTAGTAGCCAAAAGCTGGATCAGGTCTGACTACAGAATCTCCACTGCTCTGGTTTGGCTATACCTCTAATGGATACGAGATGGAGGTTCTTGAACATAAAACCATGTCCCAGAGAAGACTGGATAGGAGGAAGAGAAGCCAGGCAAACAGTGATTTATCTGTCCAGCTACATTCAGCTAAAACAAAGATAAGCTTACTGTGCAAACTTGAGCCACGGTGTATTGGCAAGTACTACAGAAGCCACGATCCAAATATACAATGTGCTTTGAGGCTTTCCCTAAATGACTATGGGCCAACTCTCTTCTCTGTACTTAGCTAAGTCTTATGAACTAGTGCCATGCTGTGAATACATCCCAGATGCTCCTGGGACTCTCTTTTTTCTGAATCAAACACTTACTGTGGTACTGAAACCCTATTTTGTTGCTCCCACACAAGCCCCAGCTGGTATGTCAGCAGCGTCTTCTATATCAAGCCAAAGAAGATCATTGCAGCTGAGGCCTTACTTTGCGCATTCATCTTGATTAATGGCAATGCTTGGGTCGTTTGAGAAGGTTACTGCCCTAAATAAAATGCTACCCTTTATATGTATGGCTACCTTCCATAATTCTTAGGAACAACAAAAAATAATTACAGCAAATTAAATATTGCAGATTTGTCTTATGTGCAGGGGGCACATTCACAATGCTGGCAGGACGAGGCAGAAATTATGGTTTATTGTCATGCGTGAATTGAGAGACTAAAAGCTAACCTCATCTTCTTCCTGGGTACTCTCATCATCATCATCGTCATCATCATCGTCATCGTCGTCCTCTTCGCTCTTGTAGCCGGGAGGAAGCGGTGGGCCAATCAGCTCCTCATCGGAATCATCGGCTGGCTCTTTGGGGGGTAAAGGGGGACCAACAAATTCTTCATCCAGACTGGCTTCACTTTCACTACTAGACAAATCTCTGCAAGGAAGAATTACAAGAAGCAAAATGGCTGATACAGGTATTCTGACTACTAACTGCTAGCCTGCCCCTTCTCTTTTTTATCACATCTACTCAAATGGGGCTGCAAATAATGAAGAAATGATAGTCTAGAATGGAACAGAGTAGCCTCTGTGCAAAGAAATAAAGAGAATGGGCAAGAAAGATGGCCTAAGGTTTGCCAGAGCACGGTGGGATGTGCAAGCACAGATGGGCTAACCACAGTGCTTGCAAAGAAGTTAGCTTTTGGAAAAAAGGAAGCACCTTTTCATGCAATTTGTTCCCTATACAACATTTTTTATTACTGCAAGTGGGAGAACAATGATTCTCCTTTTGGGTTTTGAGAGCTTTGTGGGTAACCTGCCCTCTACTGGTCTCCTTAAGAAAAGCAAAGCTGTCTCTAAAAGACATCCGAATGTAGAGAAGCAAACAGGAGTAATGGGTGTTCTTATCCCTTGGTTTTGAAAAAAATATTTATTTATAAAATGCACGTCACCAAATCTTTGAGACTCACGGTGGCTTATAGAATATTAAAATAAACAAAAACGTCCAGTACATAATGAAACATTAAAAATGCAGTGGTCCTCAACTTGCAACCATTTGTTTATGACCATTCAAAGTTACAACAGTGCAGAAAAAAGTGGCATATGACTGGTCCTCACACTTATGACCATTGCAGCATCCCTGCAATTACATGATTAGAATTCGGGCACTTGGCAACCAGTATGTATTTACAATGGTTGCATTTGTGAACTTCCCAGGGGGCTTCTGATAAGCAAAGTCAATGGGGAAAGCCAGATTCGCTTAACAACCATGTGATTCTCTTAATGACTGTGGCAAAAAGGTCATAAAAATTGGGCATGACTCACTTAATGACCACATCACTTAGCGATGAACATTCCAGCCCCAATTGTGGTCGTAAGTTGAGGACTACCTGTATTTAACAATTACAATAATTATAATGCCCAACAACAGAAAATACACAGATCCTGTCTTTTAAGTCATACAGTTTAGTTCTGAATAGGTGAAGAACTAGAATTCTTAGTTCAGAATTCCACCTGTGTTTAATTAGATAGTGCACACAGCATCCTACCATTAGAAACACTATTAAATCAAGTTAATTGTTCTTTAAAATTCTGTCAGATTCTAAACATCATGTTTAAGAAATCTTGTTGACAGTGCAATGGTTTTTTTCCTGAAAATTAATATTGGGTTATTTCTTATTTTCCCAAATGAACAAGTCTAATTTGTTGCCTTTGGGAACTACTATATCTATAGATCCCTGTAAGTGATTAGGGTTTACAATTTGTATAGACTCCATAAAATACTTGGGTTTACATCTTTCTTGAAATATATTGCAATACATTCGATTAAATATATCTAAGTGAACAGATGCAATTTCAGTAGACAAACCTTGACTTTAACTTCCATTAAATATTTGGGGTAAGATTAATGTTATCAAAATGAGCATTACGTCCAGATTAATATATTACTTTAGTTTATAATAAAATTAATATCGATTATTCATTAATGTATATGAATGTACAGGTGGTCCTTGCTTAACCACCACTCATTCAGCAACAGTTTGAACTTATAACATTGAATGACTGATACTTATGACCGGTCCTCGTACTTACGATGGTTGCAGCATCCCTATGGACATGTGATCACCATTTGCAACTTTTTTTGCCAGCTTCCCACAAACAAAGTCAATGGGAAAGCCACCAGAAGCTCTCAAATGGCGACCAAGTGACGTCAAATTAACAACAGTGTGGGATTTGCTTAACAACAGCACCAGAAATGCCAGAACTTTCATTGCTAAGCAGCGTGGTCATGGGATGTCATGCATTACAACCACATCATTTAGCGATGGAAATTCCAGTCCCAATTACCATTGTTAAGTGAGGACTACCTGTATATCTATAGTTCTTCTGGTTTCATTGCTCCTGGTAGAACCTGTACATGGACCTCAGCTTGGCTCAGTTGGGGGAGGTGGATTTTTCCAGCTTCAGCTGGTGTGCCAGTTGTGACCCCCCCTGGAGCAAGAGGATCCTGCTACAGCAACTCATTCCTTCAATATCACAGCTTAGACTACTGCAATGTGCTTTATAAGGGGTTGCCTTTGCAGGTCACTCAGAAGCTGCAGCTGTTTCAGAATCCAACAGTCCATGTGCTGACCAGCATTCACAGACAGGATAACATTACACCAGCACCTTGGACCTGGCACTGGTTGCCAACAGACTTCTTGGTCTATTCTAAAGTGCTGATACTCACCCATAAAATCCTACATAGTTTGCCACCTAGTTATCTGCAGGATTGCATTTTTCCATTGGAATTGACCCAACCAGTTCAATCTACCTGGGAAAAATTATTAGTGATGCCCCACTTAATGGAGATGGGGGGTGGGGCAAAGTTCGATGGCACTGCTCTTCAGTGGCTGGACCAGTTCTTTGGAACAGCCTGACAGTGGATATCGAGATGGCTTCCACCCTGACTGCCTTCCAGAAGCAGAGCTCAAAGCAGAGCTCTTTCAGAAGGCGTTTGGGCTTTGACTCCAGCTTGTTTTGGTTATAGCTTGTTTTGTTTAACTTAGAGTAAATAAAGTTAAGTTTTTCATTAGTTTGTGGACCTGTATGTTCTTCCCAAAAGAAGAAGAAAACCATAAACCCATTTGGTGGGATAATATTTATACCTGGAAGATATTTTTTCTACTGAATGTGATCCTGCAGCTAATGAATCAGCACCTCCATGCTGGCATGCAAGTTCTCGTTCTTGCTCAGCTGCCTTTTTCTCACGCTCTTCTGAATAAATAGAATAGATAATATGATTATAGAAAGAAACATGGAATGATACAGTCAAGGGCTAAAAAATTGCTGTATTACATGACCAAAGACTATTATATCCTGGTTTTCATGGTAATACTGCCACCTACTTAAAAAGAACCCAGACAGATAAACCTCTGCAAATTTCTGTTTGATCATTCCACATATATAAATTAAACAGGTGAGTCCAGAGTTTTCAGAACTGGACCATCATAAGGCCAATTAAAAACCAAGCATTTCAAATTATTTTTCTCCAGTCTTGAGAATTCACAAATTTCAAACGTTTGGGTTTATTTTGGATAGTAAAACAAGCTAAGACACTCTATGATCCACCAAGCTGAGTGTATCTCAGTAGCCATGCACTGCTGTCTCCTAGTTGCTAAAACATCACTGCATGTTTTATTTTCAGAACTTCCTTTGACCCAGTGGAATAGAATGGGATTTAAATCAAATAAATAGATAATTAATGGATTGATTTATATTTTTATCTTTTAAAAACATAACTGGTTTGTCTTACATTAGGGGATGAAAGAGAAACTTAATAAAAATAGCAAGATAATGATGAAGGTGATGTTTTTTAATCAGTTTATGCCCTTCTAAAAAGTTAAGACGACGGAAGATAGGATAAAAAAAGGCTACATCTAACATATTAATGAGCTTTTCATAAACACTATAGTTTTCATATACATATTCCTTCTTGATAACTATAACTTATTTTTAAAAATGTAGCCTTCCAGGGATGTCTCTGGTTCTCTGAATTCAGTACAAATACAGGCAGGAAAGTGTACATTTAATAGTCAAAGCAAAATACAATAAAATCAATTTTTGTACAGCATATCTCACCAAGAATCTTTCTACTTCGTTCTACAGCAGTTCTTCGAGTTTGTTCAAACATTGCATTGAAGTCAAATGTTCGAGCTTTCTTTCCTAGATAAAAAGCAAAGAAACCAATTTCCCAGAAGGTGATATATGAAAAGAAAACATCCCTAAGCAACTTCAAAATAGAAATGAATATATGAAAATTAGTGAGAACTGGTTGCCTTGCCAGGATGAATCACATGTATACTTATAGCCTTCCAGCAGGCCATGCTGGCTGGGAATTATGAAAGTTATAATTCAGCACACCTGGAGATTAAGGAATGCTCTAGTAAATAATAATACATTTTTACAAGACAATCCTAGTTTCATACTCTGAAAAAATTCACACAAAGTTATTATTTGAGTAAGTATATTTAAGATTGTAAACTTCATAAGAACAGTCCTGCTATCTGAAACCAAGGGACTCTTTCACTGAATATCTGTTTCCTGCAATGGTTAATCAGACACCTTCAAAGAGCCTGAAGTATGAACATTAAAGTAATGCTACCCAATGAGCATATTCTTGCTTTTGTTAATTATATGCAAAACAGAAAAAATTGATAGATTAAAAATTCTTGCTATATTATTTCAAATGCTTGATACCTGCAAGCCTAAAATATTAAGAAAGTAAATTAGGAATATTAGTTTTATTGCCTGAAACAAACCAGCAGATGAAAACTCTCACTCAGCAAGTTTCCTTATATGCTAAGGAATTACATATAAATAACTTCATCCCACCAACTCCCCGGATCTCACTGGCTCCCAGAATTATTTTCAGGATGAGATAACTAGATCAAGAAAAAAATATGTACATCTGATATTCACATCACTTAGTTACTATAGCTATGGATAATAAAACTATTTTACCATTCTTCCACAACTAACATTACGAGAACATAGATGAACATCCACACGAGAAATGTGTGAAAAACGGATGGACAATTTAAAAGGCAAAAGAAAGGTTAAATAAAAGGCCAGCCTGAACAACATGATCACAGGTTCCTTTTTTCTTAGATAATTCAGAATGTTTACACTCAGCATCTGACCACAGAAAGCAAAGATTCCAAACGGTGGCATGACATACTGCTTTCTCAGCCAGCTGATATTAAGCAGTCTTTCTAAACCAGCAGGCTGGAACTGATCTTATTCACTAAACTAGCTTTTCTCAACTAGAGTTTGGTAGGAGATCGTGATTAAAAAAAAAACATTTTTTTTAACTTTGTGCACCATATAATAGATTCACAGTAGTGGGAATGTTTATGCACAGCAACTCAGCTGCTGGCCTGCTGTTTTGCTGTTGTTGTAAAATGCAGTTGGTGTAGGTTAGAAATTAATTGTATTGTGAAGTTTTTGTGAGGGGGTGATATGTGTGTGTGTGTGTGTGTGTGTGTGTGTGTGTGTGAGAGAGAGAGAGAGAGAGAGAGAGAGAGACTTTTGTCCGGAGGTTCTCTGAGACCTGAAACTTATGTTGTTTCTCCAGGGTTAAAAGGTTGAGAAAGGCTGCCCTAAGCACTGGTTAGCCTTATGGAAAGGGAGCAGGGCAATTAGCTTTTTATAATCTGCTGCTTTGAAGCAGCACTGGAATAACTGAAGGAATCTGCAGCTGGAAATAGGAGTCCTCCAGAACAGCCACCCAGAAAACGGCTAAGACAGAGACATCCTCTGATGCAAAAAAAAAAAAAAAAAGCAATAAAAGGGCCTCCAAAATTCAGTATTACCGTAGATAATAGATACACCTGCCAAACCGAGAAATCTGAAATGTGGGGTCTCCGGTTGATACTGAACTACAATTCACGGCATTCTTCAGCCATTCCAACTGGGATTGCCAGACTTCGGGGTTCAGCAACAGCTGGAAGGCCCTCTCCTCTCCATCGCATCCTTCCGAAGCCCTTGAGCATCACCAGGTCTTCCTGCTTCGGGGGGTCTACCGGGCCAGGTAAAAAATCCTGCCCCCGCAACTTCCAGCAAGGTAGCAAAGGCGGCCGAGATTGGCAGAAACTAACCCCCAGAGCCCGCCCAGATTCACGCAGAGACCCGCGCGAGGCTGCCTGCTTTGCCCACCCCGCCGCTCCTCCAGACCACGGTCGCCGCGGTTCTCCCCCAACTCACCGAAGCCCGAGAAGCCCATCGTGGCCGCCAGCTCCGGATCCGCTCCTGCCATTGGCTCGGCCTCTGCAAGGAGACAGAAACATTCAGCCCCGCTTCCCGCGAGCAAGCTGCCTTTGCGGGCGAGGGGAGAGAAGCAACCCGCGCGCCACTCACCGCTCTCCACCGCGGGCTGCTCCATCCGGACCGCGGGGCAAGGCTCGCCTGGAGCCGCCGCAGAAAACAGCGGGGAGGGAGCGGCGCTTTGGAAGAAGCGGGGGGCGTCTCCCCGCTGGGGAGGGTACAGAGGCCTCTAGTGGCCGGAGGGGAAATGACCGCTCCGACAGATTAGAGAGAGCCAGCTGGGGACAGTGGTTAAGACACCAGGCTAGAAACTGGGATACTTCTAGTCCCGCCTTGGCTCGAAGCCACCCAGGTGACCTTGGGCCAGTCACTCTTTCTGGGCCCAAGGAGGCAGGCAATGGCAAACCACTACCGAAATTCTTGCCCAGGAAACTGCAGGGATTAGTTCAGGCAGTTGCCAGGGGTTAAAAAAAAAGACCTATGAATCTTCGGAAGACCTGAAAGACCAGGTTAGGGACTGATGGTCATGGAGAAGATCTAGCTATGTGATTGCTAGGAGTCGGCAATGATTTGAGGGCACATAATCAAAGACTGTGGGCAGATTTATGCATGAACTTAACCCTGATTTCCGTGCTTGGGTCAAAATGAAGGTGGTCTGCACCACTTTACAGACTCAACGAGAGAGTCAGCTTGGTGTAATGGTTAAGGCTCCAGGCTAAAAACCAAGATACAGTGAGTTCTAGTCCCACCTTAACCGCTAGGACAGGCGGGTGACCTTGGGTCAGCCCTAGGAAGGAGGCAAGGGCAAACCACTTCGAAAAAACCTTGCCAAGAAAACTACAGTGACTTGCCAAGGCAGTCACCAGGAATGAACTCTGTCTTGAAGGCGCACACACACACAGACACTTAAAAAACTTGTGATGTCCTGCTCCATCCAGAGATGTCTATTCAGTCCCATAGAGTAAGTAGGATTGAAGAGCAATTCTGCAGGCTTTGGTCAGGTCTCCTTTGTAGCTTCATGAACACAGCTGAAGGTTTTCTTGGCAAGAACCAAGACCTTCCCTGCTTTGTGGACTTCAGCTTATTTTGAGCTTCTGGGATGTCCCGGTGGTCTCCCATCCAAGTACTAACCAGGTCTGACCATATTAGTTTCTTCGGCCAGCCAAGTCAGGTCAGGCAGGTGCTGCACCAGCCTGGATTCTGCAGAATGACACACATTGAATGCAGAGGTGTGGGTATGAATGTATTAATCCAACTTATATAGTTGCTCATCTCACACGTCTATAGGTTAGACCTGCCGGAGATGCCAGGAGGGTAACTTGTAAAGTCGTGGGCATGTTGGAATCAATGCATTATTTGAATAAAATAATCCCAGTAACAAAACCGCCGTTTACTTTAAAGCAGCATTTCCCAAATCCCACTTCACTGCGCCGCTGAAAACAGGGAAGTCGTGCTTTTACCACAAGTTTAAAGAGCTTTACATTTGGGAGGAGACTCACTAGGGGAGAACAAGACTATCTCCAACTCTCTATGGAGCCTCCATGATGAGGAGCAGTATATCTCCACATGACACTCCCAGGGACCAACAACAGGGAACGACACTCGTCTCCTCTTCTTCCCCTGCCCCCGCTGCTTGCACTTTTCCGGGCACCTCCGGCTGCTCCCGCTAAAAAACGGCAGCCCTGCCCTACAGCCAGAGAAAGCGGGGACGCCTCGCCCCCAGTCGACCCGACTGGCCGGAAGTGTGCGTTTATGATTCCGCTCTAGCCTTCGCTCCTCTCTGGTCAGCCGCTGCGTCGGGTGGGTGGGCAGTCGCGCGCGCGCGCGGGGGTTGCCGGGATTGCCCGCGAGGCGCGGTGCTCCCTGCTGGCCCGCGTTGGACCCCTTGGGAGGCCGGGATCTTTCGCGCCGCCGCCGCCGCCATGCCGGTCGCTCTGAACCCCGCGGCCGCCCCGGCCTTGCAGGAGGCCCTGGAGAACGCGGGGCGTATCATCGACCGGCAGATCCAGGATGACCGGTGCTACCCAGACCTCTCGGAGTTGCTGAACGTGCCCGCGCCCGGTAAGCGAGTCCGCGCGGGCAGGAATGTCTTGCTGGGGAGCGTCGGTCTTTCCCGCCTGGCGCCCAGTTGGGGCTACAACGCACATAATTCCCGCCCGGCATGCATGCTGCCCAGGAATCCTGTAATCCCTGCTTCTGCAAGGCGCCGCTTTTTTTGCCGTTCCCCTTTTCAGTCTCACACCTCTGACTGCGGTGATTAAGTCGCTTCATTGAAGGCTCAGAGCCCCTTCCGTCAGGCCCGTGGTCCCCCGGCAGTGTTGCCCAATGGTTAACCGTGCACTCCTATCAGCACCAATCTCGTGTGTCTGGAGGCGCCTCTCCAAGGCCGTTAATGTAGCCTTGCCAATGGCAAAAGTACTCACATGCTTTTATGATGGGACATGGGGTTAAGATCCCTCCTTTGCTGCCATTATGATGATAAAATAGGATGGTCAGATGAAACTTAATGCAAAATAGGAAAATCTATTAAAAATAAAAGCAACTACTTAACAACTGCAGCTATAAAGCCCAGCAGACAGCATTTAGCCTACAGCTGGCCTTGAAAACAACTAAGCAAAGTCCGACCTAATTCTCTGAGAAACCGTAATTAGCCTGGGAGGTTGAAGGGGCATACTGGCTGAAAGTGATGGCAAATCATTTATGTATTGTTGCCAAGAAAATTACAGAATAAAACCTACCGGAGTAGGAAGATTTTAAAAACATAATTTCGTTTTTGAAAACTTTACGGACTAAATTGAATGAAAAGGTGGTCACTTGGCTTTGAAAAAGGAGTAAGATATATGTCAGGTAAACCTGTCAGTTCTCTTGCAGCCAGCCTGCCATATTTGTATGGTAGAAGAATGTTCCAAATTCTAATTTGCCATTTTTAATAAGGTAGCCAAGAGGTGTCTCAGCAGGTGGATCTCAAGCTCATTCGAAGGGGGCGATTCAAATCAGAGTGATTGGTGTGTTATCTTTTTAAAATCTAAATGCAAGAAAACTGTTCTAGGGCAAAATCAGTGTTTGATAGAATGAGAGAAAACAAACTGAACTAGTCAGTTGAAAGGCAGATCAAGGATTCAGTTTAGGTATGTGTAAATTGTTCCAGCAATAATGCAACTCTGTAGCATGCAACTATCAAAATATCCCAACAAAAAATCAACTACAAGAACAAAACCCACAATCAAAACATGCAAAGAGATAATGCCTCCCAAGGTAACGCACCTAACATCCTGGCCCCAATGCCTGAAGGAACATCCAGGTATTCAAAGACATCAGTGATTGTGGAATCTTTTTAGAACATATGTCTGGACTGGTGTTTCAGAAGGATTTAATCTTTTTTAGAAGGTATTTCTTGAAGAATTGTGTCCCCCATTTCTCTCATAATTTTCAGAGATAATTTCTTATGAGTAAATAGACAAACAGACACAGAAACATCAACAGAAAAATGCTGGGAGAATCATTTATACATCTCATCAGAGATACATATTGGTATGGCAGTATTTTTCTTGTTCCTACTTCTTACAGTTTCTTCCCTCCCCCCCCCCCCCCCATTACAGGTAGTCCCTCCGTTTCTGGCATGTCAGATATGGATTATCCATTACAGGGGCCTGGCTTTCTTTCGATTCCCTGTCTTCCAGAAATAAGCTCAATTCGAAGAGTTCCTTTACCCCACGAACTTGTTGAGCAATTTGGACGTATCCTAATTTTGATGATATTAGTGAAATGTTATGGACCTTTTACTGTGTGAGATGGGTGGGATGGAGGATGACCCTGAAAAATAAGCTCCTCCTTATTCACTCTAGTGTTATTTTTGCCAGCATCTTCATATAATCTTTCTTGGCCTCATTTATTTCTCTCTTCTGTTTATTAATTTTTTAAATTTGGACATACATAAAGCCATCGTCAATACTATTTTCCCTTGTGTGAAGAAAGCTTATTGCAACATAGTGTTTGCAATAGCAGTACAATTATATATACGTGTGTATGTATATACTGTATATTTATTGCAATATAAGAAAGCACTTTTATTCATTTTGCAATAATATATTTTGTGAAACACATTTTTAGATGAAAAGTTAAAGACACAATTTTTTCCTCAAAGATTGAAAAATGGGTTAGAAAATTCTATTTCTTGATTTGTTTTGAAGGGCTGGGATATAGGCACTGTTTTTTCAAATTATGCTTAAAAATAAAGGATTTTGTCCTGTGGGTAAATTTTTTTCCCCACTGGGATAGACTTGCTTTAAAAAATTGCTTTTATTTAAATTGGTGCCAGACAAGATTAAGACTTAGCAGTTGAACATCTGTGTAATTAAAAAAAAAATAACATGTATTCTCGGGTCTGTGTGTCCAGGACAATACTGAGATCTGGATATATATATATTGTTGCCCTGATCTCTTCCTATATCATGTCAGATAATCTTCTAAGTTCCAAGTATTTATTCCTTAAATCTGGGTACTTCAGATATGCAGTGCAATTGTATGATGGGAGTGTTTCCTGAGATCAGTAGGGCATGGCTGACCATTGATAGCGATATTTTTATGTGGAATTATGAAGATGGGTACGTAGATGAAGAATTTGTATCCTAGAATGAATATATATTTGTGTGTGTGTATACATACACACACATATATTCAACTGGAAATTGGCTGTGATACGTATGTATGATTTGCATAAAAATCAAAATGTTGTACTAACCAATTCCAATTCAGCTACTTTGACAAATACGTTCTGAATCTCTTTTATATTTTAATGCAGCTTTTTTGTTTTGCTCCTTATAGGGGAGACCTTGCTTATTTTGATGGTCTCAGTGAAACCATCCTTGCAGTTGGATTGGTGAAACCAAAAGCAGGTAAAAAGGTTGTATAACAAAATCCATCTAGGGTCAGGGGAGAGAATGAGGTGTTCTTATTTTTTTCTCAGTACGAACTTCCATTTGGTATTTGTGAAAATTATTAGAAATACAGTTTTTATAGAAATTGGTCCTCCTGGACATTCTCATATAAAGCAATTAGGATGACATAGCAAACCCTCCTGACTCCTCCTACACATGGAAGCATAGCAGGCAGGGTCTCCTTCATGCTTCTGAAGGCAGCAATGGCATCTTCTACCCAGGACAATAGAGAGAGAGAAACCATGGATTGTTGGGGGGTGGGTTTTTTTTCTCCCTGCGTGATTCTGGCCAGAGGAAGCCTTGCACCACATTTGGATGAAGTGGCAAACCAGACTGACTAAGAGGAATGCCTTGGCAGCCCTGCCCATGTGCAGAAGAAGCCAGCAGGTTCAAGCAGGTATTTCCAAATAAGCCTTAAGCTTGGTTCACTGTGTCATGTGAACATTTCAATAGTATGCATTAATAGAGTACAAATCCTTTCGAACGGATGCTTTATAATGCATGGGAAGCCACCATCTCTTCTAATCATTAAAGCAAATCCATCTCTTTTCAGGGCTGTGCATCTGCTTTGTAAGCTGATCCCAGTTGTCTTCTTCACATGTGCTTCAAAGCAAAGGAGTTACGAGTACATGTGCATATGGAAGGAGCTGAGGGCAACTGTGCAAGCAACCATGCAAGCTTGGCTTAGTAGTTGGAAAAAAGAGGCTTTGTAAATGCTCCGATGCATTGCAGTGTGCCTCTTTCAAAGGATTTGCACGGCCCTGTAAATCAACCTGAACTGAAGTTCGATTGCAGAGATCTCCCCGAGATAGGAAATTAGTAGTTACAAGGCTTACAGTAATATTTCAGCTGTTATGAAAGCTCCCTTCTTCAAGCTAGTGTGCAGTATAGGACTCTCCATGGTTTTCATTTTGGTACAGAGTACTGTTTATTTATAGATTTGGATAATATTTTTCTTAGTGAAAAACTGGTGTATGGACAAGTTTTCTTGTTTTTTTTTATTCACAGGAATCTTTCAGCCACATATACGGCACTTGCTGGTTTTAGCTACTCCTGTGGATATAGTAATTTTAGGACTCAGCTATACTACTTTGCAAGCAGGTAAGTCAGTTTTGTACAAGCTGAAGTTAAAGGAACGTGTTACTCCAGTGGGAAATTGAAACTGATTATGTTAATTGCTTTTGGCTTGTTTTGGATTAAATGTTGCTACCTTTAGCTTAGGATAGAAATCTGACACACGAAAATATGAGTTAACACTGACATTGATCTTAAACTGACTGCAGGCTTAACAGCTGATTCTTTAGTCAACTCTTCAGTGGGTTACTGAGAGAAAATAAGATTTAATAATTTCTAATTATTAAACAGATGAGATTCTTGCTGTTTTTTGGAATAATTTTACTGCAATATCAAAATATTTAAACAAGCAAAACAATAATAATTTATTTTGTCTTGTCAGGCTCTGGAACCTTCAATGATAGTATGTCTGGTGGAATGCAGCTTCTTCCTGACCCCCTTTACTCACTTCCTACTGATAACACGTATCTGCTGACTATAACTTCTGCTGAAAATGGGCGCATTTTTATGGCTGGCAAGGATGGTTGTCTCTATGAAGTTGCTTACCAGGCAAGTAAAGTTTGAAGTTGCATTTCTTCAGTTTAAAAATGCAATAATTCCTGGCTTTGAAGATCTTAAGGATCATAGGGGAAAAGGTTGGAGAAATATTTTTTGTTGCAGTAATGGAAAGTGCCAAGAGATTATCAACAAGAGATTTTTCAGTGATTTTAAGCATAACCTTCAGACCTTTGTCAACTACAAAACATTTAGAAGTGTATTTAATATCAATAGCTGTCCTAGTGGATTTCACAGACATTAATGCTGCAGAGAGATTAAACTGCTTTTTCTGGCAAAAATATTATCACATATACTTAGGATTGGAGATGTGGTAGAATTGAGTAAAAATATGGATTTATAAAATTATAAAGAAACTTCAGGCTTGCAAACAGATCTTTGATAGGACTGAACTGTCCTTAACAATTATTTACTACTTAAACAGCGATGACAGGCTACTGAAGCTTTGAACAGAAATTTAATGCCTCTTACCAATACAGACTTTACAGTTTAAATTCACTTAAACTTCTCATACAGAATCCAAAAGAGAAATGCAACATATAAAGTGTGCAATTCTATTTTGTATACCTTGAAAGGATCTTTAGGTCAACCTTGGTTTAAATATTTTGGGGGATGACTGCTGATTTCCCCCGTTTAAAATTATAATTTGCTTTTTTCAACAGTTGGGTTTACCAAACAAGTTAATAAAATAATCCACTGATTTGCATAATTGCCTAATGCTAATGAATTTTTATTTTCGTAGGCAGAGGCAGGCTGGTTCAGTCAGCGCTGTAGAAAGATCAATCATTCAAAGAGCACCCTTTCTTTTCTTGTTCCATCATTACTGCAGTTCACATTCTCAGAAGATGGTAGGTGATGAAAAACCTATAGTAATAATAAAACATAAATATATTTGTGGTAGACAATACAGTACATATGCTTGGCCCATCTGGTCCAACTAGCTGTTTTTATTTTACATTCTAAATTATTACTTTATATCAGTTTAATTCTCTTTAACGTAATGAAGAGTACCATACTAAAATCCTTGGATAATGATTCTGAAGTTAGATTCCTTTCAGGCTTGCTATGCAATTGGTTTAGACAAGCAAAGCAATTCGCATTATAAATAAAAACCTCTCTTTTTCAAATAAGCTCCAAAATAAAAAAAGATCTTCAGCAAATAATTCTGAATTTTAAAATTCATTTTATAGATCCCATTGTTCAAATAGCCATTGACAACTCCCGAAACATTTTATATACACGCTCTGAAAAAGGGGTGATACAGGTATGAGTTTTAAATATTCTGATTATTTGTGATTTAAAATGTTTAGTTTCTAATGTTATACGTTGTCAGTCCAGTGCATGTTCTTTTTATGCTGAAATTCCATTGAAGTTGATGCAAAATTGATGGTAGAAATTTATGCACCATATAAATTTGCTGCGGGCTCCTCTGTTATATATCCTGATGCTTTTTATATATTTGGATGCTCTTCCCATCTCTTGGCTATTAATTGGCAGGACTTGCCTGCAGTACAATTCCCAGGTTGCTGTGTCTTTCATCCTGAACATCCCCTTTCCTTTGCTTCTCTTGGTTTTCTGTGGTGTCCAAGCTTGTTCTGTGATTCCGCTTGCATTCAGTCCAGGAGGGTCCTTGTATGCTTTCCTCCTGTGGGCCACGTAGCATGGATACTGCCCTTCTGTTGAGGACTCTCTGGGGTTATATGTGCGCAAGACTTTGCAGCATGGAATTAACAGTAGGTGACTTTATTTTAAATCCACTAAAAACAATATAATTAAATTACAGGTTTATGATTTAGGTCCCGATGGCCAAGGGATGGTGAGAGTTGCTTCTGTTTCCCAGAATGCTATTGTGTCTGCAGCTGGAAAGGTTGCCAGGTAAATTGTGTGTCCTAAGAAGCCGTGCCTGAGGATCTGACAGTCTGTTTTGTTTGAGATAATTTTGTTTGCACAATAAAATACTTCAGGTGCCCTTTTGATTTTCTTTTAGGACCATTGATCGTTCTGTGTTTAAACCAATTGTTCAGATTGCAGTGATTGAAAATTCTGAGTCTATAGATTGTCAGTTATTGGCAGTCAGTCACGCAGGTAAGTTGGTATCCTGTCTTATTTGCCTAATATGTGATTGTGGAAAGTATAGAATTTGTAAGACTTTAACATCCTGCTTGGGTTGGTTTGACTGGTGAGGCATTTTTTCAGTAAAATCTGAAAGTGCTGAATATTTGCAAAGTATTAGATGTCATAGATCTTAAATATATCTGAGTTATATTATGCTTATAGAGCAATGTGTAATGGCCAAGGTAGAGTGATAACTGTAAATATTCAATTTGAAAATAGCTCAATGGGGGAATAAAAGTTTGTCAGTTTGGCTGAAATGAAATCCGGATATAGAGGTGGGAAGAGGTTTATAAAAGGGAAAGTTAAGGGGCAAGGCACCCAGAAGAAAAACAGAGATACAATGAATTAGCCTTGAGAGAAGGGAAAAAAGCTATCAACACATGGAGGCAGGGAAGCTGTGTTAAAGAAATGGTGCTTAAGCTAAAATGTGGCCATAAAGTAGTTTTACAGCAACTATTGGGTATTTTGGCAGAAATCACAGGAATGGTTCCAGCTGTTTAGAGGTGGTATGTTCCAGCATCTGTTCACCAGATGACTTGGGCCATTCTTGGCAGTATGAGAGATCTCCCTTAGCCTTGCCTGCAACATCATCCTACTTGTGAACAAAATCTAGTAAAACTTTGACGTTTCTTCATATTGTGTAAATGATTGCTTCTTTCTTCACCCTGCCTCAATCCCCATAAAGATTGTGTACGTTGTGTATTTTAAAAAGTGAAAAAAAATCACCTCGCCCATCACAACAAGGTTTAGATACGTACAGATCTCATTTCTGCAGTATTAATGTATGATGGCCCATTAGTTAATGAAATCCTTTTGACTTTTTTTTCTGTCAAACCTATTAATGTTACTAACATACAGTCACATCCTTTTTTCTGTAGGTGTACGGATGTATTTTAGTGTATGTCCATTTAAGCATCCTTTTGCTCGCCCTTCAACTGTAACATTGATTCACATCCGCCTACCTCCAGGATTTTCTGCAGCTTCTAATGTGGAAAAGCCATCAAAGGTTCATCGAGCTTTATATAGCAAAGGTAAATTTTGTAGATGGCAAATGTTTGTTATTGTAAATCCAGTAGAGCAGGAGTGAATAGCCTTTGAAGGATGGGGATCTCAGTGCAGCCTCCTGACCCTCTTCACACCACGGAACTAGGAGTGTGCAAAAGATTCCATGCACAAACCATTCCGAGCATGGAAAATTAATTTTGTGTGGCATGTGTCCAGACTGAAATCTTTGTATGGTCCAGATAGTGCCTGAGACCTAGGTTCCAGACAAAGGTTTTGGGGTGGAATGAGAGCAGAAAAAAGGCAAGGATGTTAATGGTGGGGAGGTAGAAAAACCAAAGGAAGTCACTGGGAAAATTTCAGCAGCAGGACGGGGTAGGATGGTTGCTTGGATATGATGCTCTTGGGCATCAGTGGGGGTGGTGAAGTAAACCTCCTCTTCCCACAAGAACTGTCCAAATTTTTTGGGGGGCCAAAACCCAGAACAACGCAAGGTTTTTATCATGCTACTCTGCCTGGCAGAAACACAGTGTTTTTGTTTTGAGACTGAAAGAATACATGTTTCTCATTACATGAACACCTGTAAACAAAAGGCTTTCTAGTGACATCTTTGGAAGCTATGGAGCCAGCTTTTTAAGGTGTTTTTTTTTAAATGTATGCATGTTTAGCATTTAAGGAAGCTAGTTGGGAAGTGTTTGCAGAAAATCTTTGGGAGGCAAAATATTCCCATTTCCCAAAACTCCCAAAATTATGCTGCTGACATTCAGCAGCAAAATAGTTATTCAGTTATGTGAATTTAGGTTGTTTAGGAGTGGGATCAAGAATGAAAATGGTAGAGGTTTTCCATTTCCATTGCTGGGGAGAATGGAGAGAAAACTCCACAAAAATCATGCTAAAATTTGGGGCAGGGGGGCTGCATGCATACTGCAGGTTGCAAACCCCTATAATGTAACTCTTTTGTCTTAGAGTGAAAAAATGTCAGATTTAACTTCAGTATTTGAATCTATCACATTCTGAGAAATTAAATAAATGAGGTTGCAATGAAAACATCTTAAATCCTTATATGTGCATACATGTCCATTGAACTGTTCCTTTTCAGTGTAAGCAGTGTTATGGATAGTATGAAAAAGAGTAAAAGGCAGGAGGGAAGGGATATCAAAGGAAATCTCACTAAATCTATATAACACTATCTACCTCTCCATACCTCCCTGTTCTTGGAAACTATCCTTACTTCCACTGGGTTCATGTATCACTTCATGTACTGGCCTTTGTCAAAGAATGTAGAGCTGACCTTGTAGAAGGAAGCTGTTAAAAAGGGAGTTGGAGAAAAGATTACACCATCATGAGATAGATGGAAACATGAGAAAGAAACTCAGAATAACCCTGCCTTGATTTTTTTTTTTATTATAAGATGGAACAGAAAGAAACTTGGACAGGCTTTTGAGATTCTGTTTTTCAGGTTACTACAATAAAGAGTTCTTGGAATCCTTGCTGGGCCTGTCTCTTGACCTGGCTTACCTCAAAGGGCTGGCATCAGTCTTGAGAGGGATATTGCCCTTTTCAACCTGTTGAAAAGCCAACCTTCCTTTATTTCTTTATTTGGTTTGATCCTCCTTTCTTCTTTCTAGATGACCAAACCATCTTAACTTACTTCTTTTGTACTGGTAACTCACTTTTGCATCCAATTCAAAATCCTTTTTAGGGGAATAGCAAGCCTACTTGTTTACAACTAAGTGTGCAAACTTTTCCAGAGCTCTTCATCATACAAGGTGATAAACATAGCTGTGCAGAAAAAAATAATTAGTGATGTTTAAATGATGAATCAGCATTTAATTGTCATTCTATAGCAGCGTTTCTCAACCTTGGCAACTTTATGATAGGTGGACTTCAACTCCCAGAATTCCCCAGCCAGCCAGGAGTTTTTGTTTGTCTGCCTGTCTGTCTGTCTAATCAATCAATCAATCAATCATATTTATATAGCCACACACAAGGTGACTCTGGGCAGCATACAACAATTACAAGTTGAAGTCCATCTATCTTAAAATTGCCAAGGTTGAGAAATGCTGTTCTAGAGTATAACCTGGTACCAGCTCAGTGAAGAAATGGAGCTTTTCCCTTTGCAAAGTAGAGGGTCCTTGATAGCTAGAATCAGAAGTAGAGAGGAACTAGACATTTTTATATTAAGAAAGTTGAAGATAATTTGGGATGGGATCTCAGATTTAAATAAAGCTAAAACTGGATATTTAACCTAGTAGTTAGAGGGATATTAAATCCAATCTTCAGGTGGTTTAGATTCCTCTTTCTCCAGTGTTAAAATAAATATTATTTTCCTGTCAGGTGTTCTCCTAATGGCTGCTTCAGAAAATGAAGATAATGATATCTTGTGGTGTATTAATCATGATTCTTTCCCCTTCCAAAAGCCAATGATGGAAACTCAGGTAAGTTTACAGTGCATGCTACACTGTTGTCTTGAAAGCAGTATTTTTAACAGAGAATCTACATTTATTTCAACTTGATCTTTCTTAATTTGGTGGTTTATTTAAGTTTTCTCTGCTCCTCAAATTCATTGCCACCTTGTTCCTCTTTTTGACATTAATCTTCTTACAGTGCAATATCCATATCCCAGGTTATGGACAGGTCTGTCCTTTGCTGAAACTATCTCACACACACACACACACACACACACGAGAGATGAGAAAGAGAATGAGAATCCATTGTTGACTTTATTGCCTGATGAAAAGGTATTCTGATTCAGTTCTGGTTTAAAAGGGCTTCGTGAAGAGTGAAGGAAAAGGTGTCTATTAAGAGCTATTGACTGGGATTCACCTTGACTAAAAGATTGAGTTGTAAGTCACGCTTGTTTAATTTCTTATTTACATTTTTGCTTTAGACAAAAACACCTGTCGATGGGCATTCTTGGGCACTTTCCGCAATAGATGAACAGAAAATTCTTAAGATTGTAACACCACTGAATAAAGATTTAATTCCAATAACAGACTATCCTGTAGTTGTGCAACAACATATGCTACCACCAAAGAAATTTGTTCTGCTTTCAGCACAGGTAGGCAGTAGTTACTGCTAGTCTTTATCACTGTTTCTGTGAGTAATTTGAGCTTGTTTGTCTGCATGTGTGTCTATTGCGTATGCTATTTTATTTATTTATTAAATTTGTATGCCGCCCGTCTCCCCCAGCGGGTGACTATATGCTATAAAATACTAAGGTGTAAAGTTTGATAGTTAAAAATGAAACATCACTTTAGGTGCTATTTTCAGAATCACTGAATCACTGTTCAGAATGCACTATTCCATACTGATGTCTTTGTTGATCTAACATGGAATTATTTTGACATCTTCCCTTTGGCATAATTGAAATGCATTGGGAAGCAATAGTGTCATGTGGAAGAACTCATCTGCATTACCAATTTTCTGCAGTAGTAGCCTACTACATTTTTATGTACAGTTTCTTAGTCTTTTGAAGGCTATTTATTTAGATTTTTAAGATCTCTTTCTTGAATGCTTTCCCCTGAAACTGTTCAGAAGTATTTACATTTAAGAAGCTTGAGAACAAGCTCTTCCTTGAGCTTCATAAAGGCTACTCCCAAGAAATTTGGTCAGAGTTGTAAATTATCAGATCCTTTCATGTATTAGCTATTACTTGATGTAGTAGCTATTTAGGTACAACAGATGCAGAATAAAGCTAATATGCTTGTCGACTATAGTATAAGCTGAAGTTTTCAGAAAAAGAAAATAATGTTTACCTTTTAAGAATTAGACTTGGGCTTTGTAACTCTAGCACCAGTTGACCTAGGAGTGTTGTTCCATAATTGCATAGGATTGGGGAAAGATTAGAGGTATATGCCTGTAGATAGACATGGGGGGAGCTTAATTTAGCTTCATCATGCTAGGTATTACAGTTGCGTGTCTTAGTATGGGTTTCAAGCTGACCCCTACTGATGGGGGTGCTACTGCTTCACACAATATTCTCCAGTTATAAGACTCTTCAGCAGGAAGTTATCTGGCCTATTTTAAAATCTAAACCAGGAAGGGATACTTCTCGGTATGTAAAAATGTTACTTGCAGATGAAAATCCTGAGATTACATTGGCAACAGCCAGATTTTTAACTATGGCTATAAAACAAGGTTTTTAGTAATAGATCAGTGAGTTGGGCTTTTAAGTGTATCATGTAATATTTATTAAATATTTTATCTGTTAAATTGTTTATTTAATGTTAAGTCTAGATTATATTTGTAATTTGTTTTTGGGCCTTTTGGTTGTAAATAAATAAAATATTCTCCAGTTTTGTAAAATGGAATTATTAACGAGGTGCTTAATAAATGATTTTTGTGAAATTGAATAGGTTAAGAACTGTAAACATGTTATAGAAATTTCCAACACTGTGCTACTGTTGCTTTCCTTTAGGGGAGTTTTATGTTTCATAAACTCAGACCAGTAGATCAGCTAAGACATCTCTTTGTGTGCAATGCAGGAGGTGATGGAGAAGATATTGAAAGATTTTTTAAACTTCATCCTGTAAGAATTCTTAACTTACTTTCTTAGATGATTCATATATCATTGTTAATTGTTCACAAGATGCTTGCTTTCTATCCCAGGTCTTAACATTTACCATTCATCTGGTATTTGCTTTTGTAGCTGGCTTAGTAATCACAGTTGTGACTTTCAATCCTAGGAGGCTAACTTGATACATGGAAACATGCTGGCTGGGGAATTCTGGGAGTTGAAGTCCACACATCTTAAAGTTGTCAAGGTTGAGAAACACAGCTCTAAAACATTAAATGCCCAGTGGCTGAGTTTTCACTTCCCACTAAGCCATATCTGATGGCTTAGTGTGTCTGATTTGCATGTAACATGAAGCTATGAATTGTGATTTATACACTACAGTGGTTGGTTTATACGTTTACTTACACCAAATAATTAAGTGACTGAAGTCACAAAATAATGAAGAAAGAACACATTCTATGAAGCAAGCCAGTGTTTTAGCAGAGCTCAGTTTGTTGCCATAATATAAAGCCTGGGGTTGCTCTAAGAATATTGGCTTTTGTACAATATTGCCATGATGCACAAGATTATAAATAGTTTCAGCTTCTCCACAATACTTATAATTTGCAACCTTAATTGAATATCACATTTGTTATTAAGGAAAATAATACAATTTTACCTACAGTAGTGGCCAGCTAAACACTTCTTACAAGGTTAGAGATGAATATTGGTCTAATTAGTAGGCTTAATTTAGCTATTGAAAACATGGCAATTAATTCTCCTCTATGAATTCATTTATGTTGATCTTAATGGTTTCTACCATATTTATAATAAAATATTTTATGAAACGTGTTGAACAAATGGGTAAAACTACTACCATTCCCATGTAATTATGTTGACTAATGACTACTTATCTGAGGGGAGTTAAATCTTCACATAACAATTACCGTTTTGGTCTTGGTTGCTTTGGATATAGCAAGAAATTCAGATTTATACAGAAGTTTGAGAAGGCAACATCAAATTGAACTATCAAAATAATATGTTTTGTTGACTCTTACACATAAAAAGTATGCCTCTGTTTAAATAGAAATGTATTAGAAGAAAAAAGTACATAATAACTTGGGTGTAGGTTATTCTTTACTAACCCAAATGGCTCTTAATTTTGAACATGACTATTTTATAAAGGTAGACCTATCATTTTATCTTATTTACTGATGATTTTTGCAGGTAGAACAGGCTTGTGCTACTTGCCTAATCCTTGCCTGCTCTGCTGCTGCTTGTGATAGAGAAGTTTCTGGCTGGGCTACTCGAGCATTTTTCAGGTAAAAATAGTTTACATGCAGTAGCACAGGAGATGATTGTTAATCTGTTGCATCACAACAGAAATGGGATTGCTTTGAATTCTAGCTGAAGTATGTGAATTTTTTTTTTTGCATGGTTTCTTCATGTTCTTTCTTTTGGTACTTTTAACTTCCTGAGGAACTGGATGCTGTTTTGCTGGAGGCCTTGGCCCACTGTTAGCTAATGACATATATAATAAGTTATGATATAAGTTATATATATAATAAGTTCAGACTCCTTCAAAACTTGTTGAAGGAAGCGAAAGCATGCCTGGCTGGGAGAGGATGAGGACGTGTTTCTCATCTGAAATTCCTCCACCAGGATTTTGTGTGCTTCTACTATCATGACTGTATGGTCTGGGAAGGTACTGGTGATGATTCTTTGGGATGGCTGTACTAGGCATCCTGCTGCACAAGTGGCAAGTGTCTGTACCCAAGGCTAGGGTCCAGGATTAAATTGGGGGTGCTGCTGATATGCCACCCACCCAGCTTCACGGTAGCATCTGTGCTTCTCAAACTCATTACAAGATTAGTGTTGGATTCCCCCGAACCTTCCACTCTCTGGGTATAGGATTTGGTATGGCTCAGGAATTGATGGTCTCCATGACAACTATGGACTTTTCCCAATGCAGATTGGGCTCCAGCCATATAGGTGCACGTTCACTGGATCTCAGTCTTTAGGTCAGAGCAGATGGCTTGTGATCTGAAGGACATTAAGATCAGACCTTTGTCATTACCCCGTAGTCAGCCTACATCCACACAACACTACTGATCCCTGCAGAGATGGGGGGACTGATTAAGGTGGTCCACCCTAGATGTCTAAGGGATTTGCCCAGTTTCCAGCAAATCCTTGGGTTTTTCCCTGTCAGTTTGCCAGGCAATTATGCTATAGCCCTCGATCTCTGAAATATGAAGCTTTTCTCATCTGCTTTCTGATTTAACTGCATCATATTTGTTACGTCTTGATGCTATTAAACGATCTGGAAATTGGTTGCAGTATTATGAGTTTTCATCTGATCAATTACAGATACGGTGGTGAAGCACAAATGCGGTTTCCCTCTAGTCTGCCACCTCCAAGCAATGTTGGAACAGCATTAGGGTCTCCTGTTCTATCTGGTAAGTAGTAAATGTGGCTTATGTTCTATTTATTTTCATGTGTTGCATCTTTATTGCCTGTCAGGAGCTTTTTCTATTTTTAAATCTTATTTTAT
This sequence comes from Python bivittatus, assembly GCF_059951505.1. Taxonomy (NCBI): domain Eukaryota; kingdom Metazoa; phylum Chordata; class Lepidosauria; order Squamata; family Pythonidae; genus Python; species Python bivittatus. The sequence goes on from NW_028277097.1 coordinate 8,206,708, forward strand.
AGCATCTTGCATCTTGTGTTTATTCTCTGTTTAGTTTTAGTAGTGCTTGATTTCAGAATCTATTTACTCCTGTTCAGTTTTGAAAAATGAGATGAATTCTCTACCATCTTTACAGAAGAAGAAATCAGCAGTGCTTGTTTTGGCAAGAAAAACCCCAACTTAAATGTATTTTTCTCTCTTTCTCTCTCCTTATTTTCTTTAGCATACCTCTGCTTTATATTTATACCTTCCCCATATGAGCATAAAAAAGTAAGAGCAATCAATAGATTTGCACAAATTGAACTTTCCTCTTTCTGTTTCATTGCTACGTACAGTGGAAAGACAGATTCTTTTTGCTCTCCTTACTTTTGGCAATCTCTTTAGACTTCAAAAACTCTGTCCAGGGACAATTCTTTTATGGTGACCAATTGAGTATGAGAAGGAATGATTATCTTTCTCAAAAGGGAATAGTGCCTTTAAAAAATGTCCTAACCCTAGGTTACATGTTCTGTAATCTGTTGCAGTTATGTTCATATTTCTGACAGAAAGTGGTTTCTCTGTGATCTTTATGCATTAGGTTCCCCTCTGCCTGTTAGTAGCCCGTACTCTAATCCAAGCTTTTTGGCAACACCCACACAAGGTATTTTCTTTTAATTACTGAAACATATACCTTATTATATATGTATATAACTTATTATATAATTAAGATTAAACTGCATCATTAAATAATGAGTTGATATTTCAGGTTTACAGCCTCCTACTATGTCAACTCCAGTGTTTACTGCCGGTGGTCATATGGTTCAGCCCGGTGCTTCAGTCAGTGGAATGCTGTGCCCTGAGATAGTATTTTCTGGAAAGCACAATGGTGTCTGCTTATACTTTTCCCGAATAATAGGGTGAGTATACATTTCTTTGAAATCTGATGCCTATCAGGGATGTGCAAAACTCACTGTTCTGGGACAGAACATTCCACCAACAGCAGAACTTCTTGTTTTTCATGTAGATTATACTGATCTGGCTGTTCTGAGGATGGTCTGCTAGTTTTCCAGAAATAAACCTGATTTGTGGCATTCCAGGTGGAGAAGAGTCTTTCCCTGAAACATTGCATTTTCCACACAACTCAGCCTAACTGATTTAGTTAGTTGTAGTTACAGTTAGTGGTAGCAATGCAACTTCTACTAGTCATATATAAGAATAATGATGATAGAGGCACACAATAAGACCTATTTTAGTTAAAGCAGAAGCTTCTTGTCTTCATGAAGCCATGCTGGAAGGGCATAGGCCCAAGTGTCAGTGCTGTATGTCTCAGAAATATTAAAGCATTTTGGCTGTTAACGTGTGTATTGGCTCACTGTATCTAAATGAAAAAGTACTGAAGATACAGTATTATTTTTCTGTTTTGGAAAAAAAAAAGTCTTACAGTTTTGAAAATTAGGCAGTACATTTTCCTACTAGTCTTCTACTATAATATCTTTTAGTGAAGGCTTTAATATGTTCCTCTGATACGTTAAAAAATAAATTCTCCAAACTTGATTTTATTATTTCAGTTATAGTGATTCACTGAAATGATGTGAAGCAAATCCAAGCTGTTGCCTAGTTATGTAACAGGTTGGGAATGAATGGAAAGGTATCTTATGGCACATTTATATGTAGCTTCTAGATATTAACAGTAACTCATTGACTATAGGTAGTCCTCAGTTAACAACTACTTGTTCAGCAACCGTTTGAAGTTATGCCACCCGTGTACCCTCCCTGAGTCTTGCAGCATTTGCACTGAGCCTCCCCAGCCACCCGCACACCCTCTCACTCCCTCTCCCACCCAGCAGCAGCCACTTACCTACCTGCTGGTCTACTTGCGTGCCACCTGGGACTTGCAACTTCCTGCTGGCTTCCCCACTGACTTTGATTGTTGAAAGCCAGCAGGAAGCTTGCTTAACAACCCACGATCCTTGCTTAACAACAGCAACAGGGACTGCAGGGATTGCCGTCACTAAGCAATGCAATCATGTGATGATGCACTTTACAACCGCATTGCTTAGCAACAGAAATTCCAGTCCCAATTGCCATCGTAATTTGAGGACTACTTGTAGTATAGTAATGATATAATTGGCCTATAGATTTGGTAGCAAAAGAGGAACAAGTTCATATATTGTAAGTTGGTTATCTTATGGAGTAAAAAAAGAGGAAAAAACCCAGTCCATATTACAGTACAAGTAAATCTGTAAATTTAAAAAAAAAACTGTTCTAAACTAACTGCCAAATACATATTCAGAATTTGTTATAGATGAATGCATGAGTGCTTTTTCAGTGCAAATATTAGAAAAAAGCAGCCATATACGTATTACCAATAAATTAAACTCGTGTGTGTTACAGACTGGTGGTAGGTTTGGTATGAGTAACATGAAAATTTGCACATTAGATTTCTGATAGCATTAAAAGGTCAGTTGCATTTTCCTGCTTTCCAGAAACATTTGGGATGGAAGTATAGTTGTGGAGAGAGTTTTCAAGAGTGGCAATCGAGAAGTTGTAGCGGTAAGTGATGATGGCCATTAACGCATGTTCCTCAGAATTTTTAGTAGGGTTTTTGTTTGTTATGTGCAAAATGTTTTTAAGTATTTTGAGCTTAATACTCCATTTTGAGTTCAAGGCAACTGAGTACAAAGGGGTTGTTACAATTTCACAGGTGTTTTGAGTTCAAGACAACTATGTTTTGTGTTTGAACTGGTATTTGAGTTCCAGATGGGGTTGTTTCAAGCTCAGCACTTTCAGAATGACTGGAACAGTCAGTTTGGAACTGAAAACAAGACTTTGAAGTTCAAAATGTATAGTTTATAATGTATTCTATAGAAGTGAAAATTGGACTTTGAAGAAGCAGGATAGGAGGAGTATTGACACTTTTGAACTTTGGTGTTGGAGAAGACTCCTGGGAATACCGCGGACACCAAAAAAACAAATGGATCATAGGAGAAATCAATCTAGAGTTCTCACTCAAGGCACAAATGACCAGGCTCAAATGATCATACTGTGGATGCACTACATGAAAATGTAGCTCTCTGGAGAAGCCTATAATGCTGGGAAAGGTGGAAGGAAAGAGAGAGAACAGGTAGTGTCAAGGTGGATAGTCTAAGCTACAACAGTAATGAGTGCACCATTGGAAGATTTGAAGGACCAGGTTGAGGACAGATCATCCTGAAGAATATCCATGTGGTTGCTAAAAGTGGACAGCAACTAATTTTTTTTTCTGTTGTGGGCTGCATTCACACTGGAGGAATGGTTGGGATTGCATATGCCGATAGTAGGTTGGGGGTGGGATTGCATTGTGATTGGGATATTTTTTTTTTCTTTCTTTGGCCCACCTCCACACTCTCTTTACTTCCTCATCCAAGAGGCTACATTAGAAAGGACAGAGTGTTCTTAGTCAGAGCCCTTACCTCCTTATTTCCTAACTTGTTTTTTATTTTATTCTGTTTTATTTTATTATAAATGGATATGCCACCCGTTGCAGTAGTTCTGCACATTTGAAATTCTAAAACCATTTAAATTCTAAAGCAGTACTAAAAATAAAAACTAGAACCTTTTTTTTTTTAAACTATTTTTTAAAAAGCTAGGGTAAAAAGCTAGGGTTTAAACCCCCTCCTAAAGGTTAATAAGGAACAGTCCAGCCTCAATTCCAGCAGTTCTTTATCTTATATTAAGGGCCCTGCCTGGAAAAAGCAGGCTGGTATGTTTATTTGTGGCAAGGCCTGATGAACGTGGCCTTTTGAGAACCGAAGCGTATGGGACCAAGTATATGGGAACAGGAGGATCTGCAGGTAATTTGGGCCTAAGCTTTTCCTTCTTTCTCTCTTTTTCTCTCTTTCATTTAGGTTGAAAGCAGTGTTCCCCCACAATTGTTAGAATCAGTGCTACAGGAATTAAAAGGGCTGCAGGAATTTTTGGATAGGAATTCCCATTTTGCAGCAATAGGATCGCTTAGAAATCCCAGGTGAGATGATTTTCATTCATCACAGTAGACTTTAAAGCAAGCCATTGGAGGTATTGTTTTTAAGTGTTCTCTTTTAGTGGTAAGTATTTCAGTTTCTGAAGTAAGCTGATGTGGTTCCAGAGAAAACTTTTCAAATGAACTTACACACTATTAATGCCAGCTGTAACTACAATAAACTAATCTGACAAATATTTGCATGCAGTTTGGGGAGCGACTGTTTAGAGTTCTGTTCTTGCTGTTTACGAGTTTTGCTGACGAGCGCTTGGTGTAATAGGGCTTCAGTGTCTAAAGCTGCCTTTCCCAACCTGTTGTTTTCAAGATTTGTTGGCACTGACACTGACATCATTCCTAGCTAGTATGGCCATTGGGATATTAACCTATTTCTGCTACATTTGTTCATTATAATTTTAGCATGCTGTTTACATGGTTGCTTTTGTTTTCTTTAAAAAGTTTCATCACTCCAGCTAACCTACAGCAGCGTTTACTTGGAGTGATGCAGTATGAAGTTGGGAGTTCTCAGCAAATGCAGCAAGAAGTTCAGAGGAAGTTTCATGGTAAACTTTACTTTTGGTACTGTCATATATTTTCGTCAAGGGAAAAAAAATCACGAGAGGAAAATCTTTCTGGCCTTGATGGAAAAATGTGTTTATTTGCTCAGGGATTAACACTTAGAGAAGAAATGTCTCTTTTCCAAAAGAGATTGATCTCCATAATGGTTAGTGAGATCAACATTTGCCAAATGTCGAAGAAATAATTTGAAATCTGGGTTACGTCTACAGTAAAGCCTCAATTTGCCAGACGGGATAAAATGGACAGAATTTGTCTGAACACTGTCTATTTCTGTGGTAGGCATATAATCCCATTCATCATTTTATTCATGTTAAAGTCAGATTTAAAGGACATACAGTTTTAATGGGCATTCTCCCATGACTGTAAGTTGACAGTTTACTGTACTGCATTACCACATGGATGACTTATACTAAATAAATTGTGTTTAAGGGATGGAAGATTTCCCTTAAGCAGAACTAAATGAGCATGGAGAGCCATGCAGCCATGTATTCTTTGTTAGTAGAAAGACCTTAATGGATATTCAGTGGGTAGGAAATGGATCAGTTTTAATTTAGCAATCCACGTTTCCATTTTGCAGCAGAAGCACAGTTAACCGAGAAGGCTTCCCTACAAGGCATCCAACAGCTGGTGCGAAAAACCTGCCAAGCATTGGCTCTGTGGAAGCTTCTTTGTGAACATCAGTTCAATATTATTGTAGGTGAGCTACCGAAGGTACGTAACAGTTATGTTCCTTTTTATGTGGGTTTCAATATTAGGTAGCACTTAGCCATCTTAAGAATTTAGAAAAATTTTCAGAATGTATTTTAAACTGTAATGGACTTGTTTATGTATCAAATCTAATTTTTATCAGAACACAAATATAAGAGGGAGGTTAGTGGCTATGTCAGTTTTTCTGCTAGCATAATTGAACCAATTTTAAATATATACATATTTAAGAGCAAGATAGTATGTGCTGTAAAACATCTTCCTTAAATAGTTTCTCTACTATAAACACACTAGGATATCTGCTTAAGGTATATAAAACTATTTGAGCTGTAGTAGAAATGTGGTTATGCTTTTTTTTAAAGGAGTTTCAAGAACATCTGAAGGTTACTACTTTCAGAGACCTGGTCATTAGAGATAAAGAACTAACTGGAGCCCTCATTGCTTCCCTTATCAACTGCTACATCAGAGACCATGCTGCTGTGGATGGCATCAGTTCACATTTACAAGACATTTGTCCACTACTCTACAGCACAGATGATGCCATCTGTTCTAAGGTATTTGAGAGTAAGGTAGCTTATTTAAACTAACTATAGGTGTGGATAAATCATGCCACGTGATCCAGATTAATGAGGGACTTATTACAGAAGAGCTTATGCATAAGAATGAACTGTGATTTTTTAAAAAAGTACTACAGAAATGACTTGTTTTTCACAAAATGCATTCATTAACTAAGTTGACTACCAAAGAAACAGTTGAATGTTAAGACATACTACCTTATCACAAGATTGTATACAAATTCACTTGTTTGTGACATAAAAATTGGCAGCCTGTGGCTTCTCTAATGAGGCAAAACAAAGGATGGGATGATCAGGCCAAAAGATCACTGAAGGAGAGGATCTTTGACTCAGGATAGCAACAAGATATTAGCTTAGCACCAAGTCGACATATGTCTCGGAGACTGTCTGTACCACCAGTCCAGCTGATTATTGCCAATCTTTAATCAAGTATAGATATCCCAGAGCATTGATCTGGCTAGATTCAGTCACTGATGGTAAATCCCCCAAAAGGCCCTTCCACAAATGACTTTGCCCCGTGACTCCCAAACCATAGATGATGTGCAGCGTGTCCTCTCGCATTGTAACTTCTACTCGCACTTGCATGATGTACTAATTAGGCCCCTCATAAAGGAATTCCCAGGGAGAGGTGATCGCTGGTAGGTCTCCTACCTCCTGCAGATCATAAGACTACTGTTACCCATAATGTAGCCAAGTTTTGCCTTGCTGCTGTGAGGATGAGGTAGCAAATATTGTCTAATGAAATTGCATTTCTTTGATACCTTCAAAATGTTATCCTCTCCTGCTCCTTTTTATTTTTAATTATTATTTTATGAACTATGTAGAATTACACACACACACACACGCACACATGCTGATCAAAGACTGTTAACGAAGTTTATCACTTATATGAGAAATGCGTGACTCAAAATAGATATTTATTAAATGTAAAATATGTGTAAATCTCCAATTGATTTTTTTTTTAAATCTTACAGTGTAAAAGCAGAATATTACCAGAATCTTCTCCAATAATCTTCTGTGGTGGGAAATTGACTTTCAGGCAAGGGGCTCAAACGCAGATACAGAATGAAAAAATTGATATCTCCTTATGTTATTCTAGGCAAATGAACTACTGCAAAGGTCCAGACAAGTTCAGAACAAGTCAGAAAAAGAGAAAATGTTAAGAGAATCCTTGAAAGAATACCAAAAAATTAGCACTCAGGTGGATCTTGCCAACGTGTGTGTACAATATAGGCAAGGTGAGATGCGGTTGTTTGTTGAAAATCTTCCACACCAACATTTTTTCATATCAGCTTCTGCTAGAATAATAAAATGTATCAGTACAGAAACAGATTTACTCAACTGACAACAGTTTTAAAAGAACAACAGCGAAACAAATACTTGAATTTGTCACCTTGTTATTGCTGTCCGGTGGTCCAGGACGCCAATATGGTTTCCACTCCAACCACTAGATGGCTGGCTTTGGGGAAGAAAAACTTGGTTCTGCCTGCTTTACTACTATAATACTACCTGTTTTCTGCTACAGGCCTCAGTTTCCTTTTCACGAGGCAGTTTCATAAACTACAAGAGGAGAGATTGGAGTCATAGAGAGAGAACTGGCTCATTATCAGCTTCCAGTTACACGTGCCTCGTGGATTTGTTTTCATTTCTTCATATCCCTCTTTGTTGCCCAATGGGCACGGCCTCCCCACCCCTTTCCCTCCCCATTCTAAGAATCTTCTGGTGACCTCTGATGGGATTTATACAGATACATGTTCATTTTTGGAATGTTTTGCTATTTAAGATATTGGTAGCATCTTTCAAGCAGTATGTAAATTCAGTAGTTTCAGAAACGATCACAAGCAATTGTAAACTGCAAAGGGGTTTTCCTTTGCCCAAATATCCACACAAAGTTTGTAGTAAGAATTGCAGTTCTGTATTTAAATCACACACATCATATGTAACAAACATACTGAGGCCATCAGAATGTGAGAATTGTGAAAAACTCTGTGACCTTGAAGTGGAAAATTCTTCAGAAAATGTGGATTATGTAGAGATGACATCTGTACTGCCAGTGTATCACAGCCTAGAATTGGTCTTTGATGTTTTTTATGTTTTGCAATTCAAAGTATGCTACCTGGATTAATTGTTTTGAATTTCTGAAGCATTTTGCATAATACCATTTCCCCCCTCTTTTTAATTTTAAGTGCGTTTCTATGAGGGTGTGGTAGAACTTTCTCTGACAGCTGCAGAGAAAAAGGATCCCCAGGGTCTTGGACTTCATTATTACAAAAACCATGAACCAGAAGAGGATGTTACTGGCTGGCAGGCTTTCCAGGAGAGGTGAGTTTTTGGGGAAATGGAAGATTTCTTTTCAGCAAAATAATATTGGTATCAGCATCTGGGATTTCTAATTTATGGAAGGAACTTTAAATAACTGTAGACTGCGATAACACTCCCAAGTTAAAATATGTTGTCACCACATACTTCTTTGCTGAATTGATTCACTGAGTGTTTTCAACTTGTACTGGATAAAATTATTGGTACAGTGGTACCTCGGGTCACGAACGCTTCTGTTCACGACCAATTCGGGTCACGAACAGCACCGTTCGCAAAATTTTGCTTCTGTCCGCGAACTCCGCATCGGGTGACGAACAGGATCCGCGGCCATTTTCCCTGCCGTGACACGTGGTCGTGGGTTCCTGTAGGGAGGGGGACTCTCCCTCCAAGCAATAACCACCTCCCCACCCGCCTTCCTGTCCTCCACGCCAGAAGTCGCCTCCAGCAAGGTTAGTGTTCTCTCTCTTCGTACTGCACTGTACTGTATTTTGTTTCATATTTTTGTGGTTTAAAAAAAAAAAATACATATGGTTCAGAACGGATTAACTGTAATTACACTGAACCTTATGGGAAAATTTGATTCAGGACGCGACCAAAATCAGTTGGCGACCAAATTCGGAGGGGTCAGAACGGATTAACCGTATTTACATTGAACCTTATGGGGAAATTTGATTCGGGTCACGACCAATTTGGGTCGTGACCAGAGTCGTGGAACGAATTAAGTTCGTGACCTGAGGTACCACTGTACTTTTTATAGTCTCTTATAATCTGATGCTCAAGTAACATGTCACCTGCAATATGTGTGATTTTAAAATGATGACTTTTACAGATATTGGTGCACTTTCTTTTCTCTTCCTGGTGAGTTTGTTACTGCACTTGGCATCTTTTTTCAGGTTAAACTGTTACAAATGTATCACGGACACCCTTCAGGAGCTGGTTAATCAAAGCAAAGCTGCCCCTCAATCTCCCAGTGTGCCTAAAAAACCTGGTCCTCCGGTTTTGTCATCTGATCCCAATATGCTGAGCAACGAAGAAGCAGGACATCATGTAAGCCGTGCTCAAGGCATAGACTGAACAGTTCCTTGGGGGTAGATAAGGTTTCTTGGATCGTTTTTAAAATTTATTTATTTTCTTTGCAAAGCACTTTCATTAAAGCAGGATAGCTTCTTGCATAGAAGGCTTTCAGGGATTAATTGGAGTATAGGAAATATTCAGGGAGTACACTGTTAAAGGTTTTTTTTTTTAAACCACCATAGAAGCGAAGGCATTCTTTACATTCTTGCAACCAAGAATAACAATTGAAATGTTTCTGTCTTTCTGATTCTAGTTTGAACAAATGCTTAAACTAGCCCAACGTTCTACAGATGAACTTTTTAGTATTGCTCTTTATGGCTGGTTGATTCAAGCTGATTTATCAGATAAATTGTTGCAGGTAAGATCACAGACCAGCGTGGTAAGCATTCATAAATCCGATCTCTGCTTCAGTTTCAGAAGCATAATGAATAAAATACAGCAATGGCAAATTAGCAAGACTCCTTCCTCCATTTCTCTAGGTAAACTCTCCCTTTCTGGAGCCATATCTGGCACGTATGGCCAAAATTGATCAAAACAAAGTTCGCTATATGGATCTGCTGTGGAGGTTTTTTGAGAAAAATAGAAGTTTTAGTAATGCAGCCCGAGTGCTTGCAAAATTGGCAGACATGCACAGGTAGCGTACCTTTTTGTTTATCAAGACTTCAATTATTATTTCAGTTATGATGCTGAAATAATTTCTGGCTTATTGGGGTATTGATGTATGTATATGTCTGCATATTTATTTAGGTAAGAATTTTTGGCTCAATAGTTTAAAAAAAATGCAGCTTGGAAAATTTATGATGCCAATAGAAGAGAATATATGTAGCTCAGGGTTGAACTGTGAAGTTCTTGGTGCTCTCTTGGTTGTGCTTGCAGACACTGCATTACCCAACTGGGTAACATCAGTGCAGGCGATACTCTAATCAAGGAACCACCAAGGAGGAAACCACACACCACCAAAACTGACAGGGCAAGCTACTATGAACAGGCAGCAAACCCACACTCACTCTCTCTGATGATGTTGCCTAATTGTGTAGTGAACCATCTGCAAGCAAACAACCAAGCTCAGAGAGCACCAAGAACTTCACAACTTGTGATGCATTGTGTTGAATAATCATCTACCAGCATTATGGGCTTCAGTTACTTGACATATTTTTGGCCCCAGACAATTAGCAAAATTGTTACAGTAGAATCCATTATTTTCCTCACACAAAGTGATCTGTATGCTTTTCTCACTTGTGTACCATCAAATATCTGTTGTCAAGGGTTTCCCAACCATCCAGAGTTTGCAAGAGATGGAAATCCTCCTCCTTCCTGTTTGTTTGATAGAAGTTGAGTGGACTGTTGGATTCCATTTGAGATTTATTTGAAATACTGTTACATACTGTGCAGTTGATGATGGCTGCAAACCTATGCATCTTCATTTGGGAATAGGTCCTATTAAATTTGATGGGGCTTCTGATTATACTTGTTTAGGGTTGCACTGTTCAAATAGTTTTATATACATGAATACTCTAGCATATTAAGTAAAAGTTTTTTTTTCTTTTATATTCATGTCTCAAAAAAGATACTTTTAATCAAACTGTAAGTAAAACTACATTGATTAAATTCAGTGGTTTGGAAACTCTAAATGGGAGACAGCAGTATTATGACTTTCAGAGGGATAAAAGCCTACAGTGTTTGATGACTCTACCCACATGAGTGAAAATATGGACTTCGACTTCAAATTGTGTCTTTCCACAATGATCATCTTCATACAAGGAACCTTTCTTCTACCGTTAGATACAAGAGTGACTAAGGAAATTTCAGTCTTGCCCAAATCGCTATCTATATTAGCCTTGTATTTTTTTTTTTAAAAAGGAATATTTTTGAAAGATACAAACAGAAAGTCTTTTTTCACATTGCACAGTCCATACAACTTGCGGGGAAGGAGTAGTTGCTGGGAAGAGACCAGTGGCAGGTATAATTTCGAAGAGTTATTAAAGCAATAGGCAGAAAGCTGTCAAAAAGAAAAAATGTACTTAGTTGTGGATTAATTACAAATAGATGGAATAATATTAATCCGGCTGGGTGACTTTGGGCCGCCTACTCTATATCAGCCCAACCCACCTCGCAGGTGGTTGTGGGGAAAATAGGAGGCAGGAATACTAGGTAGATTTGCTGCCTTGAGTTATATATAAAAAAGGTGGGATAAAAATATTATGGTGATGGAGATGATGATGGATGCTAAAACTGAAAGAGCATTTTTGTTTTCATTCTTCATGGGTTATTAATTACATGGCTTTATTATTTAATAGCACTGAGATTTCGCTTCAGCAGCGTCTTGAATACATTGCACGTGCTATCTTGAGTGCTAAGAGCTCAACAGCAATATCACCAATAGCTGCAGATGGGGAGTTTTTACATGAATTGGAAGAGAAAATGGAAGTAAGTAAAAGAGCTGATTTATACGGCATTGATACCAGTGTTGGTCAGAAGGAGGCTTATAACTTCTTTCATATTGTTGAATTTAAAAATAAAAACGTATTTTTAAATCAACATCTTTGGTCTGTATTTTATTTATAGTATGCCTGATAATTAAAAACGATAGAATTTTATTTGTTTATTGTGTTTTTGTACTGCCTTCCATGTGATAATGAAAATAATGCTGAACAGTAAATTAACAATAATGTTAAAATAGTATAAAATCATTTTTTAAAATGAGCAAAAGGGTGATTTATCCATAACATTCAAATAGAGAAGAACTGTTATATTTATATATTTAATATTGGTATTTATGTATTTAAATATTCTTGCATTTTTAATCAGGTTGCCAGGATACAGTTTCAAATACAAGAAGCATTACACCGTCAGTGTTCACATCATTCTTCAGTGCAAGATGCAATTTCCCAGTTGGATTCTGAGTTGATGGAAATTAGCAAGGTTGTCTTAATATTCAAACTTCACTATTCTAGGTTCCAATTTTAAATAGCTTGTTTATCTGAATATATAGATATTTATATCTTAAAACAATTTATTTTTCCTATTCATACATTGAAAACTTCAGCTGGCTTACTGTGTTTATCTTATTGGCTATTTCAGGTGAAGATATAATATTCAGCATTTTCATTACTTAATTATTGTAAGATAACATTTTCCATTTCTGGGTCACAAATGAGCAAACTCTTATTATTTTGTTTTTTAATCTTTAGCTCTATGGGGAATTTGCAGATCCGTTCAAACTCTCCGAGTGCAAATTGGCCATTATACATTGTGCTGGACATTCAGATCCTATCTTGGTCCAAACTCTTTGGCAAGAAATAATTGAGAAAGGTAAGTCCAGCTAGGAGCACTTATTTGGAAATACACAGATTAGCACATCCTTAATTACTTGTTTATTGTTCCTAATTGTTTTTTTAAATACTTTTTTTACTTGAAGACTTTTACAATATTAAAAAATAATACAAACTAAAATCAGAAATAAAGAGAAGAATAGAAAAGAAATACAAAGTGCAAAAAAAAAGGAAAATAAGAAAAAAGAGGGAAAAAAAAGAAAAAATATTTAGAAGCGACTCCCAATCTTCCTTGCAACAAGTACAAGCAAATTAATATTTTCTCACCCCCTATACAGTTAGTTACATAACTCACCTCTTCCCATAACACCCCCCCCTTTGTCCAATCACAAATCCAAAAATCATTGTCATTTCTATCCAGTTATTGGCCAAAAGTCCATAAATTTCCAGAATTTTATAAAGATAGTTCTTACTTTAAGCCTGATCAAATAAATCGGCTTTATATTCCTTCCTTTTGCCTCTAACATTCTTAATCTTTAATTCATCAAGTTGTCGTCATAGAATTGAATCTCCTTTCTCCCATCTCAAAGATTTCTTTAAGAGTCTAGAAGCCTTTTGTAAATCCAATAATAAGTCTTTGTCTAGGTCATTTTTCATCTCTTGATTTGTTATTTGTATTTCCATTTAACAATCATCTTTGTTTTATAGTCACAGTTTCTTCATTTTCCAATATTTCTACCTCATTTGGGATTTTCTTTTCCATGTCTTTTAGACCTTTAACTTCTTTAAAATCTTCTTCAAGAAATACATTGGCACGTGTAAAATTTATTGCTGTTGGTTTAGATATAAATTTCTCTCCCATTTCTTCAAAGATCCTTTGAAATGTCTTGAGTGTCATGCCTGTCATCTTGTAAATTTCGCTGTTCTTTTCCCTGCCTGGAGCTTTAGTCTCCTCTAGTGTCCATTCACAAATCTCAAGTTTCTTTATTTTCCACTTTCCACCAATAATCTCTTTCCTCGTACACTAAACAATTCATGTTCCCACGTAAATATTATTTTACTTACTCAGTTTTTCAAAGCTCTTAGCAAAAGTCCCAAATTTCCAAATTTGTCTAGCCCCTTAATCCATTTAAAACTTTCTTAAGTTGAATTCTTATTTAGCTTTTTGCCATTTATTTTATGTTCTTAAATTCTGAAAGTTAATTATCTTCTATTTCGGGATGAAGTTTTACTTACCAGGTACACTTGTTGTTTGGAAGACCTTTTTTATTTTTAAAATAATTGTAAATCCAAAAGTGATTAGAAAGTGAGGTTAGACAAATTTAGTACCCTTAAAGGCTCCACCACAGTTGAGCTTAACAGCTTCCCTCATCTCCCAGTGCTCAGACCCACGGAAGAACCACTATCCTGTGGTCTCCTCTCAAGGAGCAACCGTCTGGAGCACAAGTGGGTGGTCTCTTGTCCTCTCCTTATCCAGAGAGGCTCCATTGGACCGAGCTTGCCACAGGTCCATTAGTCGTTACCACAGCATTGTCTCCACTCATTGGGAGATGTCTAATTCACCATTTTCCTCACCGAGAAGTTTGTTTATTGTACCTAATTGTATTGAGTTGAAGATTGAAAGAATAAAATATGTAATAGATTTTCCTTTCTCTTTCAGCACTGAGTGACAGTCTCACAATGAGTGCTCCTGATAGGATGCAGGCTCTTAGTCTGAAGATGGTAACGCTTGGGAAAATTTATGCTGGAACACCACGCTATTTCCCTTTAGGTATATAAGTCAATTTTAGGTATTGAATAATATAGAATTGTCAAGAAGGAAGTTGTCAAGAAGGAAGAAAATTTTAAAAAGTCCTACTCCCTGTTTCCCTTAGATCTGTGCCAAATACTTATTTCAAAATCTTCAAATGGCAGAGTCCAGAAATACTTTTTATAGGCTACAACATTATGCTGTTTATTTAAAAACCAGTAGAGGCAGAGCAGAAGTAGGAAAAGAAAATGATGGAAGCTATCTGACTTTGGAATTGTATCCAACCAAATATTTTGAAGGCCTACATTTTACTTTTTTTTTTTTTTTTGCCATGCTCTGTGTATTAGCACTGCCTTATTAGCAGTTGTAACCTTGATAGATGGTGAAATTGGGGAATTAAAAAAAGTGCAGTAAATTATGGTCAACTAGAATCATAGTAACTAAATATTTTTCAGAGTATCATGGGACGTAACAATGAATGAATGAATGAATGAATGAATGTTGGTGCGATTGCTAAATCAAGAGGAGAAACTAAGATGCCCTCTGTGGGATTCAGTAGTCTTCTATTGATAACATAGCTGTGCAAGTATGTAATGAGGCCTTCACAAGACCACTTCCTGATCTTTAAAAATAAGAACTTTATTTTTATCTTAGTCAAGATAATAGCAACTAAGAGTGTCCTATGGGTGAATTCTCAAGACTCTAAGTTTGGCCCTTTTAGTCTTACCCAGATATGTATATTTCTTACTGTGCACAAGAGTCCTTGGTCTCTTGGATGCTGAAGAAGCTATATTGAAGAACCTCAACTTCTTCCCAACGAACTAAGTCCCACCCTATCTTGTCATGTGCAGCAGATGTCTTCGTTCTTTATATCAAGAGGCTGGTTGTCAGAAGGAGTCAAGAAAGCTCTCTGGTTCCATAGATGAAAAAGATGAAAAAAGAAAGACTGTTATTGTTGCCATAACCTTATGCAAAAATTTGATATTCCATTACATAATTTTTTTCCTCAGATTTCTTAGTACAATATCTAGAACAGCAAGTTTGTTCTTTGAACTGGGATGTGGGATTTGTAACTTACACAATGCAAGAAATTGGTGTCCCACTACCACGGCTTCTTGAAGTATACGATCAGCTCTTTAAAGCACGGGTATGAGAACGAAGTTCAAAATCTAGTTTTCAGTTTGTTTTATGATCTGTATTATAACAATGCATGGGATGAGAATATTTCTGTTTAGATGCAGTACTGTGAGATGCTCAGTTAGCAAGTTTTTAGTGATTATACTTACAGACCAGTAAGATTCCAACACGTTATTGTATCTTCCTTCACCTGTTAAAGTTATAAATGTGTATGGAGAGGAAAGATATGCTTATAGGCCCCCAAATGTGAGAATGAGGCCTTTGGGCTAAAAAAGGATTTGCCTCTGCTTTTGTTAGCACTGAAGAAATTGATAGATTGAATTTTTGGAATGGGAGAACGTTTAAAGGATCACTGGGAAGAGTGGGGTTTAACTCACTTTCCTCCAACAGGGCAGTGCAAGCAAGATCACTGTTTACCCACTGCTGTCAAAAACAGGAGCATTGGCAGGGGAGAGCAATTCTCATCAGAATTACTGGTTTCCTGCTAAAAAATAGCAATGAAAATAGAAAGTCTCTTTCATGTTGAGCTCAGCTCCTAGTGATTCAATGGGCCTGTCAGTTGGTTTTGTAGCATATTTTAGTAGTGGGTTTTATAGTAAGCTGCCTAGAGTCACTTCGCATGAGATGGGCGGCCATATAAATTGACAAACAAACACATAAATAAAATGTCTGTGTAGCTTTCTTAGCAGCAATAATACTGGAGATGCTTGCCATTGCCACATTCGGGGCGGTTTTTTGACTTCCAGTTTAGTCTACAGTCTTGGTAGCAATGGAGAAACAGCAGTCTTTATTCTGCCAACTAGTCAGTGGACACACATACAAGCTCATGAGTCTTGCCCAGTTTCTTTCTTTTTTTAACATATACACATACATGTGTGTATGTGTGTACATGTGCATATGTCCATATCTGTATGTCTTTATAGGATCCCTACTGGAGCAAAATGAAGAAGCCATTACATCTTCTGGAGTGCATTCATGTACTGCTCTCAGGATATGTGCAGGATCCTAACAGAGTAGCTACTTTTGAAAGGTATTTTAAAGTTCATATGTGCTGGAATTGAGATGGTTAGTTTTTCTAACATGGGACGTGCCAAGTGATGGTGTTGAAAAATGTAGTCTTGCTTGTTTAAATGTCATATCAAAATTAAATAGGAAAAAAAAAAACTTCAGTCAAGCTTTTAACAATATCATGTTGAGTACTTTCAGGCCTACAATGACTTTTACTAACTTACATATTTTTGATCCATTTTTTATTCTTAAAATGATCCTTTCTGAAATAACACATGTTATAGGGAAGAAGCATGGCAAGACGGTACTTTGTACTCTTTCATCTTCCTGTTCCAGAGAATTTTGTCTCTTTTTTAACCTACTTAGTTTCCATATCTGAAAAATTTATGTAGTCAACCCAGCAGCAGAGTGAGCTGGCAAAGGAAGGACAGGTATCTCTAGTTCACCAGTGCTGGCCCAAGGTATAGCCTCTACAGCTAAGGAGGAAGTGAGGACTTCTATCCATAGCCGAGGCAGAAATTCATAAAGGAAGGACAGGTCAGTCTTATGACCATTCCAGACTTGCCTTGAGAAAATTCATGCCCTCAGCTGTGTGAAATCTCTAGTTGCCAATGGCAAGACCAGCTTACAAGTCACAACTATATAGTTTTGGAAAGACAAAAAGTATCCTGGGAGAAGAGAGATACAGAATTTGATATTATATATATTTCCAAGACGGAACGTTTTCTGATATGCACTGCAGAGTATCAGAATGTGGCTATTCTGTAAGAAGTGAGTATGACTATTATGCAGCTAATGTATGTGTGTGCCCATTGTGTGTCCATCTCTCTGCCATGTCCTCTACCCTGATGCTATGATCAGTCGGGTTGATCATTAGGGATTATTGCAGCATGCCAACTGGCAGTTATTTTCAGGCAAGTCTCCCTAGTGGTGGTCCTTGTATTATGTAATGTCCTCCCAGTGAAATTTGTGACTGTAACTTTTAGGTGCCTCTTGAATGTCCCTCTCTTCACCCAGCCTTCCCAGAATGAACGTTGGATGAATAGGTCTATTTTGTTCATATTTTCCTTCCCCGTCCACCAACTTTTTAATAATTCAGATTTTTACAAATCACAGTATGCAAATCCATTTTGAGATGCAATTGTATGGGAAGGAGTATAATAACAAGCTCAATCTGTTTTCTTTCTCTTTAGACGGCGATTCACAAATATCTGCTTAGATGCTGTTAGCTGTTACCTTGTTGAATTGCAGTCTATAAGTCCAACACTAGCTGTACAGACCATTACAGGGAACTTTAAATCTCTACAAGCAAAATTAGAGCGGCTTCACTGAGTCCAGTGACCCGCATCTACTTGCCCAGGTGAACTGGCTATTCATGTACTAGAACTTGAAAAGACAAATGCTGATAAGGCAGAAGAGAATCAACCTCCTACTGATTGCTGTTTTCTGTTGTATGTTCTTAATGAATGTCACATGGGACAGAATGTATAAATAGCAGATTGTTTTCTTTTTTTTACTACTGCCAAATTTTTCTAACAGTGAAACTGTTTTATATGCTTTGGATTAAGACGCATTGTATAATTGTGCTCTGGCAATTAAACTATTTGTAAAATGGGTTTCTTGTAAATGTTTCATAGAATCTGTACAATGCACTTGACCATAAATAATAGCCAACAATTGACTATTCTGTATAGTCCCAGCTGGTAGCTTATCTAGTGGAGCTGTTTAACTGCACTTTATTTTTAAATTCCCCATGCACGAGAGAAATTCTATTTCTACAATATGTACTACCTCTCTTTCTTTTAAAAGGAATTATTCCTATGAGAGATTTTGACAGTGGACATGCCAGTGGGAATTAATACTGGGGAACAAAGAAGCCATTCATAATTTTTAATCAAGCTATATCCTTTGCCCTTCAAACTGTCATGTCAACATGTTCTCAACTCATTGAAATGTAATGGAAAACCATAGTCCAGAGTTAAATCTCCATGTGCTTTGGTTTCTAAGACCTTGGTAAATGTATAGTTTGCTATTACGTGCGCAGAGGATCACAAACCAGAGAATGTATTTTGGTTTGCATGAAAACTACAGTATGCTAATATATTCTGACACAACCGAAAAACAGGATTTCTTAGAAACAGCTCAGAGCCCTTTAGAAAAGATATTGGGCAGTGGGACATATGTAACCTTACTGCTACTCCCTTGAACTTCTTGGAAGAGGCTTTTATTTCTGTAATAGCAAGTTTAGGATCAAAACAATTTTAGAATTTTACTACGATTTTAGTGTAGGCATTTTCAGTGTTGATCGTCCAGGGGTTTTGAAGTACAGTTTCCATGTTGGCTGATAAGTTATTAGTGAAGGCTGCCTTAATGCAAAAATGAAAATAATTGGATACTAAGTCTGTATTCCTATATTGGCTCTTATCAGTGAGTTAGCCACTGGCACTACTTACACTGTATCTCCAATTCAATGGCCGCTAACCAACCTGAGCTAACTCAAAAAGCTAAAATGGATTAGACTTGGTTAGAACTCAGTAAGGAATACTGAGTACTAAAATATTCCAGAAAAAAGGCAATAGCAAACTATTTCCGTACTGTATTCAGAAAACAACGTGGATGTGTCCAGAAGTCAAGCTTGATTTAAGGTATCTTTAGCTTTAATTTCTACTGTTAAATAGAATATTGGGGAGTCCTCAGTGAAGTTTAGGATTATACCACACATTCATAATCATTCTTCTGTGTATGTGTAGCAGGAGGGAGAGACCAGAGTCTTTATTAGCCTAAAATAAAATGGCATCCCTCAAAAAGTAACCTATGTTTACTAAACCATTTCTCACTGTGAAAGATAAAGATAACCTTTCATTCGCCTGATGAGATCGTCATCCACAAAGCTTGTGCTCTTTTCCCCAGCTTGGTGCCTTCCAGAGGGGTTGCTTAGAGATGCTGGAGCTGATGGACCAACCACTCTAGGAGCACCAGGCTGGGTTCTGCTCTTAAATCTGCCTTGTGCCTTTTCCATGCCCAAGGGACTGTAATCAAAGGCCATGCTGGCTGAAGGATGCTCATGTAGCACAGGATGTCCACCACAGTGAAGAAATCAGCTATCCAATCAAGTCTAGTCATGCTCAGCTACTAATAACTTCATGCGCAATCTCCACATTTTTTTTTGACAGTAATATAGAAAGGGCTTGCCATCTCCTTCCAGGATTTTTGCTTTCCTAATTTTTCCAGTCCTACACTACTAGGCTTTTCTGGTGGTCTCCCAGCACTAGCCACACCCTAGTTACCCAGCACTCTGTGTGCTGCTATTGCTAGCAGTGATGAACTGCTTCAAGAGAAAGACTGCCTCAAGTCAAGATTTTCAAGGAACAGATTTACTAGTTTTCTTGGCAACCATGTGGAAGTGGTTCAAATTTCCTGTTTCCTAGGATATTTTTTTCAACTTCTCCGTGGAATCTTCAGCCCTGGGATTTCCTCGTGGTCTCCCTTCTAAATACTCCAAAGGTTCAGCTCTGCTTGCGCTCGACTCTTCTTGAGCTCTGCTGGGTACTGCTGGATTAAGTCGCTAAAAGCGCCCGGTATTTTGAGCGGAAGTTACGGATTCGGAGACGCTCGGGGTCCTTCGCCTCGCACCGGCGACGCCGCTTTCCAACCGCCGGGTCCCAACCGCTTCCCTCTCAGTCTCCACGTCCCTGGGAGGCGGGGCAGCGAGTTGCGCCGGCCGCGTCAGGGGGCGGAGCCTCCCTGTTTACCGTTGAAACGGACGCCACGGAGCGCATGCGTGGTACTCATGACCCGCCCCTCGGCTGGCAACTTGGGAGCCTCCTGCGAGAAGAACCGTTGGGCTGAGGCGGTGGCGGTCGGTGGGTTACGGGGCGCCTGCGGAGGGCGGTCGCTTTTCCAGCTGGGGCTCGCTCTCTCCATCCTCCTTCAGGCGGGACCTCGCGGCAGTGAGCGACTGTAGCGCCGAGGGAAGGCGGCAGCCCGACTGCCCAGCTGCTCCTGCACGAAGCGTGAGGGACACGCCCCGTTGCAAAGCGGCGCTTGGCTGGCATCTGGGCATGAAAAGAAGAAGGCGGGGAGGGAGGCTGCCGGCGGAAAGATAACGGGGGATCTTGTGGCTCCCGAGGGATCCAGTGTATTGTTGTCGCCAGGTGGGTGGGAGTGTGGTGGCTTTGTATTTGGGGTTTTATTTCTGTCAGCCGCCCGGAGTCTCCGTGAGAGAGTTGGGCGGCCATTTAAATTGCTTTAATAAATAAATCCATCCATCCGTCCTGGAGCCCTCCAGATC
The DNA here is from genome assembly GCF_059951505.1 of Python bivittatus. NCBI lineage: Eukaryota > Metazoa > Chordata > Lepidosauria > Squamata > Pythonidae > Python > Python bivittatus. The sequence goes on from NW_028277097.1 coordinate 8,227,373, forward strand.
TACTGCACCACAATTCCTATCGGCTTTGCCGCCTGGGGATCACGTGCGAATCATCCGAGGAGCAAGAGATGGGGGAGCCATTAAATAGATTTACGTTTTGCCCTTCTCTGGAATTCAAGTGCCTTTGCATACAGTGAAATTGGAGAGAACATGGGCAGGATTGTGCCTTTAAGCATCCTTGGACAAATACTGATTTATATACTCTCATGAATCATGGTCAATTCCTGGTGATGCCATGGCCATGTGGGTTTTTTTTCTTTAAAGCAGCATTATGGAAGTAGCATGTCACTGCCTTCTGGGATGCTTTACTTCCCAGTTTAGTCTGTTGCCCTGGATTTCCTGTTGGTCTCCTATCCAGTCAGCAGGGTTTAACTGTGTCTTTTTTAGATCAGCCAGAGTCAACCAGATGCTACCACCTGCTATAGTCAGGTCTAAGTTCAGTTCACTGGGTGGAAATCTTCATTCTGTGCAGGGGAAAGGAGAGCCATGTATGTCACCCTGAGCCTGTTAGATGGTTATATGACAGTTAATGGAATGCACTCTGTATGTTTTCCTGCCATTTTGTTTTTTATTTGCTTTTATCTTGTTTTTATTTTAATTTAAATTGGTTGTTTTAATGGTTTTTATATATTCTTCATTATTACTATGTATGCCACCCAGAGTCACTATATGTGAGATGGGCAGCTATACAAATGTGATTACATAAATAAGTTATTTTTGTATACGCAACAGGCGATCAGGGTAGTGGTTTTGGAAATCAAGAAGAATCCAGCCTGATCAGGCCAAGAGCTTAATCTAGTGAAGCATCCTGGTTCTTACCAGCCAAAATGCCTTATGGGGCCCCAGTAAGCAAGAAATGAAGGCATGGTTGCTTCATACAGAAGGTACAGTTTAACCATCATAAGTATAGATCTAGACTTTAAAGTTATATTAAACTTCTAGGTATATGTTAGCACAAATGAAGTACCTCTCTTCAGTTCGTTAAAACATTCCCAGTTGCTTCAACAGCTGTCCAAATTATTTGCATAGGATCACACGCAAAATGGGTCTGCATGTACATGCCTGCAAGACAGCTGAGAAGAGCTTTTAAGGGAACATGTGAGCCATGCAGAGATGCTGGTGATTTAACAATCTAAAGATAGTTAATATACATTGTGAAGTAACTCTTTCAGGTGTGTTGCACAGCCCTACTAACCTCCATGAACTCACCACATATCCTTTTAAGGCTTTCTAAATCCATGACTATTAATACATCTTTTGGCACTGAATTTCACAATCTAGTTCTCTGTTCACATATATACTGATAGTGTCTGAACTGGTAGTGAGTAATGAGAAAGATCTTAGGGTTGTAGTGGGCAGTTTGATGAAGACCAGGGTACAGCTCTAAAAAAATGCAAATTTCACGTTGGAGGTGATTGAAGAAGAATGGAAAAAAATGTCTATGTATAAGCTTTCAGTGTGATCATACTTGGATTATCACATCTCAGAAAAGCTGAAAAAGATGCCTAGTTGGGCAACCAGAATGATTGAGGAATGATTATGAAGTTCAGGGCTTTAACTTGGAAAAAAGGAAAGTAAGGGGAAAAGAGGTGTATAGAGGAGGCATGCACGGTGTAGACAGGGAGTGTTTTTCTTTTGTCATCACATAACACTAGAATTTGGGATCATCCAGTGAAGAACGGAGACTTGGATGTCTTCATCTTGTGCATAGTTTCACTGGTGTGATGCGTGATCTTGAACTTGCCAAATTTTTGCAGAAGAAGGCTATCACTGATTCATACTGTAGTCCCCCTGAATCAATGATTACAAGGCCTATGCAGTTCTTCAAAGGGCTGGTTGGCTTTGAGAAGCCTTTGATCAAGGTACCCTTTAAAATAGCTGGCCAGAACAGCCGCACTTGTTTGATCCAGAAAGCAAAACTCATCTGTGCATGCTCAGGTGCCCATCGATTTCCAGCGAAGCAAAAGGTCTGGCTGGATGAATCATCCTCCTCTGACTTGCATAGAGGGATTCAATTTTGCAGCTAGAGATGGTGCATTGAAACTGGTTGCTGGTGTTCTGAATTGAACAGTACCTCAAGGCAGAGCAGGCTGGTTGGGACTGGCCTATTTGACATGCCCTGTGGTATCTCATATAACAGTTTTGTGTATGGCAGTTGCTAATATCTATCTACAGGTAGTCCTTAACTTATGACCACAATAGGGACTGGAAAATTCCTTGTTAAGTGGTGTGGTCATTAAGCAAGGCATCACGTGATCACACCTGATTTTATAACATTTTTTGCAGCAGTCATTAAGTGAATCATGTGGTCGTTAAACAGATCATGTGATCGTTAAGTGAATCACGCAGTTCCCCATTGATTTTGTTTGTCGGAAGCCGGCCAGGAAGGTCGCAATTGGCAATCAAGTGACCCCAGGACACTGCAACCATTGTAAATACATGCTGGTTGCCAAGTGCCCACAGGGACACTGCAGTGTGAGGATTGGTCGTAAGTCACTTTTTTCAGCACCATTGTAACTTCGAACGGTCACTAAATGAATGGCCGTAAGTTTAGGACTACATCTGTCTGTCTGTCTATATCATTCTACAGGCTTGGTATTCTCAAAATGAGCAACTGGGAGGTGTACATTTATCATTTTGGTTATAAATCTTTGGTATTGCAAAGTTTGATTACCCTTCCCATAGGCATTTGATTGATTATTATGGGAACAGAGATTGTTGGATTAAATAGGCATTTAATTAATCTCCTGTGTGGACTGTCAACTGCAAGACTGTTATAATAACCTGGTTCCTTCATGTTTTATGTGATGGGTCCAGGTTGATGAAAACATACTAATTCTGATTTCTGTCAATTTAACAAATTAGCATAGGAGGCTGGTACTAATTCTTCTTCAACCATTGAGATGCCCATTTTACAGAATAAATTGGAATTGGTACCCTGTGGGACATAAAAATTGATTAATGCTGGCAAACCTTCATAATGTTTTATAGCATGACATCAAACAATTGAATGTTATTTTGAAATAATTATATCTGAATGCAACAGAAATGGTATCCATGGTTTAATTATCTCAATATTTAAGGACTTTAAATTGTTTTGCAGAGATGCTGGTGAATTTTTATTAAGGAACTATTCAAAATGATTTAAACTTTGATAAATTTTATGGATTCTCTTACGTCTTAATAATCATGAAAATCAAATTAGAGGTTCTAGCCTCTACGTGTATTAAACAGAAGAAGCCATGGCCTCGAATCACTTGGCTGGGAAAGGTAATTATAATTCTTATCTGTTGTACAGTAAAGGTGCATTCCTCCAAAAACTAGATCTCATTGGCATAACTTCAGATCATTATTAAATATCTTTTTTAATTAAGACCAAGAGCTTATAGTGGACTATAGAGGGAATAGATTAGACGTCCAACCCCTGGTTATCAGTGGAGACCGAGTGGAGCGGGAGGCCAGTTTTAAGTTTCTGGGTGTTACCATAAAGGAGGACCTGACCTGGGGTGCTCATACTGCAGCCTTGGTTAAGAGGGCCCAGCAGAGATTATACTACCTGAGACTTCTCAGGAAACAACAACTGAATGAAAAACTGCTGGTGACCTTCTACTGCTGTACTATAGAGAGCATTTTAACCTACTGCACCTGTGTATGGTTTGCTAACTGCACAGTGGCAGATAGGAAAGCGCTCCAGAGGGTTACCACCACTGCTCAGAGGATCATTGGTTGTCCTCTCCCCTCTTTGGAAGAACTTTACAGCTCCCGCTGCCTTAAGAAAGGTCAAAACATTCTTAAGGACCCATCCGACCCGGGACATTCTTTTTTTGAACTATTACCATCTGGCAGACGGTACAGGATAATAAAAACAAGAACAAATAGGCTGAAGAATAGCTTTTATCTCAGAGCTGCAACTATACTGAACTCTACTGTATAGTGCAATATTAATGTAACATCAGGGATTGTGCAATGGTGAATAGAATGTGAAGGATGTGTTTTTTATTCTATGGTTTTTATATTTATAAGGTGCACTGGGGATGGTATTTAATTTCGTTGTACGAGATACAATGACAATAAAGTTTAATAAAAAATAAAAATCTAAGTAATATATCAACAGCAATAATCAACCTATAAATCATAACATGGGATTAAGAATTACAGTAATTTTTATCTCAGCAATTGAAAATCCATCCTCATTTAATAATTATTGACGGTTAAAATATCCTATTTTACTTTAGAAAAGCATTGAAAGCCTGGGTCTTCAAGTTTGGATTTTTCTAATCATAAAGTTTTTGTTTGATTGACAAAATAATGATAAAGCTCTTTGGACATAAATTTTTACTAATTCTTCATTTCAGTTTGTGACTCATATTATGCTGACTATTGTTATTGCATATTTATTTGATTTTAACAATATTCTGAAGTTTTAAATTGATTTAAAATACTTTAGTATGCAGTACTAATCAAATGTTACTTTGACATTTTATTCATTATCATGATGCTATCTCTTTTTGATTTGTTTATTTCTTGTCTGTGTTTTTAAATATCCGCTATAATAAAATAAAATACATATTTACAAACCTGGCTTTTCAAAGAGGCCATGTGCTATGGTTTCTTATAACCCAATTGGTTATAATCAATGAAATTGCTTTTTATATACTCCCCAAAGTGTTTGTTTTTATTTAGTTTTTAACTGTAAACTGTTTTGAATCTCTGATTTGGCTGCCTTATGAACCTAAATTATTGTCGTTGTTGTTGTTAAAATTCCATATTAGATCTTTTTGCTACAAAAAAAAATGCTTCAACAGCAGAGAAGTCTTATTTTTTCAAGGAACATTTATTTTTGTTGGAAAGGTCAAGAAAAGTGATTCTGAGTCAAGTTTATTATGTCATTTAATGTTATATTTTTGTTTCTTATAATGCTAGAATTCTTGAATTAATCCATTAGCAAGAAAAAAGTAATATGTAAATAAAAGACTGACCCTTCTTTTAATAGGAAAAAGAGGCTGTTTTTCTGTTAGATGACAAAAACATACATGAAATTAACTTGCTTTCTGGAAAGACAAAGAAAAAGATTCCCCAAGTACAGACTTTTCTGAAGAATGTTATTGTGTTAACGACCTCAAGAAATGGTAAAGTATTACACTATCATTTTTTTTCTGCATAAGTGTATAAACCTCTATGTATTTATATAATGGAAAGAAATTTCTAATAGTGAAAGTTAGTAGCTCTTCGGTTGTTTCTGCTGTAAGTTGGTTAGCTTTTTCCTAGTCATAAGTATGATTTAAAATTATTCAAGGATCTGGAATATTAGACCTTAATTCAGTATGCATTTCACTGGGAAGGAGTCTCATTGAAGAGAGTGAGCCTTAAATATGAGTAAATGTACACATAGGATTGCATTCTAAAATGTTGCACTGAAATCTTTTTCACATAGGAGCTTGGTTGGCAGGAATGCTTAAAACAGGAGAGCTCTTTCTTTGGAACAAAGACCAGGACATTATAACAACTGTCCCAGCTGTAGAGGAATCTAAGAAAGTTGCTATGGCAGTGCAAGGTATGACTATTCAATTAATATAATTGTCAAATATTTATTTTTTTCATTTCATCTTTTTTTTTAAAAAAGCACGCTTTTAAAAAATATTAACTGTAGTTTAAAAGTTGTCATTTTTCTTACAGTATTTTTGTTCCTAAATACCAAGGCTACTAATTAATTGTCATTATGCTAATGACACATTAGTATCTAATGTATGCTTATTGAGGCTATTACCACTAATAAAATGCATTGCTTATTAATGCAGTAAGAGAATATCCAAGATAAAACATATACAGTGGGGCAAAAAAGTATTTAGTCAGCCACCAATTGTGCAAGTTCTCCCACTTAAAAAGGTGAGAGAGGCCTGTAATTTTCATCATAGGTATACCTCAACTATGAGAGACAAAATGGGAAAAAAATTCCAGAAAATCACATTGTCTGATTTTTAAAGAATTTATTTGCAAATCATGGTGGAAAATAAGTATTTGGTCAATATCAAAAGTTCGTCTCAGTACTTTGTTATATATCCTTTGTTGGCAATGACAGAGGTCAAACGTTTTCTGTAAGTCTTCACAAGGTTTTCACACACTGTTGCTGGTATTTTGGCCCATTCCTCCATGCAGATCTCCTCTAGAGCAGTGATGTTTTGGGGCTGTCGCTGGACAACACAGACTTTCAACTCCCTCCAAAGGTTTTCCATGGGGTTGAGATCTGGAGACTGGCTAGGCCACTCCAGGACCTTGAAATGCTTCTTACAAAGCCACTCCTTCGTTGCCCAGGGTGTGTGTTTGGGATCATTGTCATGCTGAAAGACCCAGCCATGTTTCATCTTCAATGCCCTTGCTGATGAAAGGAGGTATTCACTCAAAATCTCACGATACATGGCCCCATTCATTCTTTCCTTTACACAGATCAGTCGTCCTGGTCCCTTTGCAGAAAAACAGCCCCAAAGCATGATGTTTCCACCCCCATGCTTCACAGTAGGTATGGTGTTCTTTGGATGCAACTCAGCATTCTCTCTCCCCCAAACACGACAAGTTGAGTTTAGACCAAAACGTTCTACTTTGGTTTCATCTGACCATATGACATTCTCCCAATCCTCTTCTGGATCATCCAAATGCTCTCTAGCAAACTTCAGACAGGCCCGGACATGTACTGGCTTAAGCAGGGGGACGCATCTGGCACTGCAGGATTTGAGTCCCTGGCGGTGTAGTGTGTTGCTAATGGTAGCCTTTGTTACTTTGGTCCCAGCTCTCTGCAGGTCATTCACTAGGTCCCCCCATGTGGTTCTGGGATTTTTGCTCACTGTTCTTGGGATCATTTTGACCCCACTGCATGAGATCTTGCATGGAGCCCCAGATCGAGGGAGATTATCAGTGGTCTTGTATGTCTTCCATTTTCTAATTATTGCTCCCACAGTTGATTTCTTCACCCCAAGCTGCTTGCCTATTGCAGATTCAGTCTTCCCAGCCTGGTGCAGGTCTACAATTTTGTTTCTGGTGTCCTTCAGCAGTTCTTTGGTCTTGGCCATAGTGGAGTTTGGAGTGTGACTGTTTGAGGTTGTGGACAGGTGTCTTTTATACTGATAACAAGGTCAAACAGGTGCCATTACTACAGGTAACGAGTGGAGGACAGAGGAGCCTCTTAAAGAAGTAGTTACAGGTCTGTGGGAGCCAGACATCTTGCTTGTTTGTGGGTGACCAAATACTTATTTTCCACCATGATTTGCAAATAAATTCTTTAAAAATCAGACAATGTGATTTTCTGGAATTTTTTTCCCATTTTGTCTCTCATAGTTGAGGTATACCTATGATGAAAATTACAGGCCTCTCTCACCTTCTTAAGTGGGAGAACTTGCACAATTGGTGGCTGATTAAATACTTTTTTGCCCCACTGTATACCCCTAGTTTAAATTCTGTATTCCACTATCTCATTTCATACAATAAAATATATTTGCTTGTGATAGCATGCTTCTTGTTGTCATAAATGAACTAAATATTTTGAGTAGATTTAGAAGAACTGAACAGTTCTAACACAATATTACTTTCTAGAACGTTCCTTGAGATTATCCATACATGTTTCCGGCAAAGGAGATAAAGTGCTTCTTGCTACTCCAGATGTCTGTGTCTTGCTGTGGGAAAGCATAGAAGCAAAAACTACACCTTCCCAAATTTCTGCAGTGGGGCAGTGGTCACAAATTATTCCTCAAGCTTCAATTGTGTTACCATCCATCAAAGAGAAGGAAACTGCAGTTAGTGCTGATTTTATTGAAAATGAGGTAAAATATAAAATACATCTCATCTTATTCACTGACATTCCAAGTTTTTATAAAATGTATAGTGACTTTTCTGATAACAGCCATGTAATTCTGGTTATTGTTGAAAGCTACCATGTATTTACCTTAAGTGAATAATTGTTTAATATTGAGGCTTCTGTTACACAGTGTGATTATTGCTTGTATTTCTTATAATCAGACTGTGAATTATGCTGCCTAAAAAGGCTTCCTCCGTGTGCAAGAATGCAGCATCAACTGACTTGTGGAGATGCCAAGATTTGGGAAAATACAAAGAAATATTTAGAAGAAGAATCCTAAGTGAGAGGGAAACCTGACAGGTTGGATATTTTCAGGGTACCATATATACTTCCAGATAAGCTGAGAATTTTAGTTACCAAAAGGCACCCCAAAATTGTGTTCGGCTTATCCAGGATGGGCTTATCCATGAGTGTATATGGCCGTGTTTCTCAATCTCAGCAACTTTAAGGCGTGTGGACTTCAACTTCCAGAGGTTGGGGAATTCTGGGAGTTGAGGTCCACACGCCTTAAATGTTTTTTTAAAGTACTGGTATTTCCCATATAAGCCCATCCACGGATAAGCTGACCCTTGACTTTTTAACCAAAATACAATGAAAAGTGGGCCTACGTATCCACAGGTGGCATGTTTTTCATGATATTTTGATTAAAAACTCAAGGGTTGGCTTGTCCATGGAGTATATACGGTAAACTGAATTCTGACATTGTTTGGGAAGGGGTGAAACTGAGTGGCTGGGATCATGAACAGGGAGCCCTCTGTCTTGCAACATTTTGTTGTAGATCCTCCTTGGGGCATAATTAATGCCCAACATCTTGATCTTACCTGTTTGCCCTGGCATGTTTGCCTGCATTGGCAATATGTATTGCATTTTCTGTCCTGCTTTGTGCATGACTTTTTCCAGACAATACAGTAGGTCTGTAAAAATTGAACGAGCCTGCTTCACATTCTGTTTTTATTAGCTACAGCAGCATTTCTCAACATCGGCAATTTTGAAATGTGTGGACTTCAACTCCCAGAATTCTGGGAGTTGTAGTCCACACATCTTAAAGTTGTTGAGGTTGAGAAACACTGAGCTACAGTGTATGGAAGGTGAAACTCAGATTCTTTGAAATTAAAAATTCAGTTAGTGCAGCTATGGAGGTGAAAAATAGTGAAAGAGATGGGAACTTACCATGTTTTATAATCATAATATTGCATGTACAAAATAGTTCATTGTAACTGCAGCTTAAATTTCCAAGGATAACATGTGAATGGTTAATTTATTTAAATCTTGTACAATGTATGAATTACTGAACACTTGGTAAAATGTGAATAATTTTCATATTATATAGATTTAAAACATAGTTTGTATACAGGTAATTCAAGTGAGTTATTCAAAAACATTTGATTCATTGACAGATATTGGGAGATTGTTGCTTGTGTTCTTTTGCATTTTATTCTGAGGACAACCTGGTGCTGATATTTTTGAAGATCAAATGGCAGGAGAACAGTTTAAAAAACGGAAGGTAAGCATAAATATTCTGATTGTAAATGCAAAATGCATCTTATTTTAATAAGCTGCATATAGGTTTATGAGTGAAAATGCTTCTGTTTATATACATGCATGGATAGTATGGACTAAGTGATAGATATATATAAAACAATATTATATTTTCCTCTTGGACTCTGAATGTGCATTTTAGGAATATATAAAGACCTTCCTAGCCTGTCTTTCCATCCTAAACTTCCACAAAACTCAGCAAATCATAATATGCAGTAGATGGGATAGAATGAGCCTAAATGAAGCCTTGGACTAACATGGCATCTCTTTCACTATTTTTCACCTCCATAGCTGCACTAACTGAATTTTTAATTTCAAAGAATCTGAGTTTCACCTTCCATACACTGTAGCTCAGTGTTTCTCAACCTCAACAACTTTAAGATGTGTGGACTACAACTCCCAGAATTCTGGGAGTTGAAGTCCACACATTTCAAAATTGCCGATGTTGAGAAATGCTGCTGTAGCTAATAAAAACAGAATGTGAAGCAGGCTCGTTCAATTTTTCAAAGTCTGTATCTAATAATAACTTCCTCTGCATGCTTCCCGAGAAGTAAATTTTAAATTTAAATTTTAAATTGAAAGTAAACCCTGAGGTGAGATTGGCCCCCAGTGTTCTGGCCTTCTGGAAGAGCATTAAGACCTGGCTCTGCCAACTAGCTTGGGGATCCAATAGGTGTTCGCAGCACTGAGGGTAGTTGGTGGCTTGAGGATGCTCCCTCCTCAAAATCTTTTACTTTTGTATATTTTTGTAAGATTTTATTGTTTTTTATTGTTTTTATTTGTGAGCCACCTGGGGTCATTTATATAGTGAGATGGGCAGCATATAAATTTGATTATAATATATGACTATACTTTTTTTTTTTATTATGGGCATGATAAATTGAGCTCCAGATTTGATTTTCTCTATAATATACACTTTTTTCTTCATTCCATGTAGCTCTGTTCCATGTCAGATACACTGGGCACAGCAAACGTGCTCTCTGCTTAGTTTGGCTCCCTGTTGTGAATCAGTGAAGTCGAGAGGTGCTTTACTTACTGCATTCTCACATGATGGGCTTGTGCTAGCAATAGCTCTCAATCAAAAGGATCTACAGGTACCAGTGTTAAAAGCATAATAAGAAAGTGACTTTATTAATAATGTGCACTTTATTAAGTTTGGCATTGTAAACTACTTTGAGCACATCCATTATTACCCTGGTAGAAGGAGGTACCTAGAATTTAATTCCCCTCCTTCTTCAGTTCTTGGCAACCCTCAGTTTCTTACCTTTATATATGATCAGAGAACCTGGTGTGGAAGGCTATGGAAGAAAAAGGGAAATAGCTGAGAACTGTATAAACCATCCTCGCCTCTGCCCATTTTTAAGGAATCTCCTCAGTCTTCAGTCCTACTTGCTACACTTCATTCTATTAAAAGAATCTGCTCATACTTTGCAGGGGGGGCTGGGGGGGACACTTCCTTCTGGCAATGCAGTCTTGAAGGTCACCCTTTAAGTCTTAAAGTTTAAAATTATATTCACCAAAGAGACTTGCAATTTAATCAGGGAACAGAGTAATTTTGTATCCTGTCCAGAATCAGCATTTATGTTTAGCAAATGATTTATAAAAATAGAGTGAATTAAAAAAAAATAAAGACACATGGGGAAGCATTAATAAATTGTTCCATTTTATTCCTGTGTTTTATTCAGTTTAAACATACTTTCCTTTTTCTGTTTTTTTTTTTTTTAATGCTCAGGCAACTCAGGTTTTGTTTATGAGCACTAAGAATTTTATTACTGCTTCAGGGACTCTTAAAGGTTGTGGTAGCAAGCATCCCAAAATTCCATCAAAGTTAATAAGGTCAGTATGAAATCGGCATTTTTTTTTTTCAGATGATATTTTGAAATCCAGTGTGGATATTTTAGATGCATGTTCCTGAAGGTGTCATTTGTTGTATTATTTAAGGTCTTATTGGATTGCTGACATGAGCTGGACTCCTGATAGTCTGTTTTTGGTTTGCATGTTAAAACGTGGATCTCTGATCATAATGACATGCTTGGGTGAATTGATGACTTTAGTTACTTATGGCTGCTCTGTAGAATTTGGACCAGCAGAATTTATTCCTCTACATCCATTAATAACATACAGGTGAGATAACAAAACAGATGTTTTTAAAAAATCATCTGAACTTTATGTTTTTCTTCCATATGTTTTCTAATAATAATAATTTATTAAACTTGTATGCCACCCAACTCTCAATGACTCTGGGTGGCTCACAACAATCAAAAAAATTACAATAAAATCAGTAAAACATAAAAGATAAAGATAAAAGTTGGCAAGCATGATAGTCCAGATGAAATGACGTGAGGGGTCTCACTCTTCTTTGCCAAAGGCAAGTTATACATATTTCAAATATTTCATTTTTTCACATTCTTTTATTTTCAGTAAATGAAAATGGAATTGACAAGACAGGTTAATTCTTCTTATTTCCTATGGGTGCAGCTTAACACAGGGTGGGGATTGGGCCTAATAAGGGAGAATGGAGAAATCTTTTAAGTGAGATAAACATTTTTGCATTATTATATTGTACATGAATGTTTATTTTGTTGATGATTTATTGTTCTATCTGCTAGGTCACAGAACTCTTTCTTGAATTGTCATGATTCATCAGTTTCTGAAGGAGACCTCATGAGGCAGAGATTTTCTGTAACATCTCACTCAAGTTTGCCTTATCTCATTGCTTCTGATGGATACATGATTACAGTTCTTAAATTTTCCAGTGGGTTTTCACCTTCTACATACGCAAAGTCAATGCTGCTTGATTCGGCCCAAAGACTAGAAAAGTTACACCACAGTTTGATTACTTTTAAGGTATAGTTGCTTTCTTGGTTTTCTATTATAATACTGGTTTGCAATTAAGGTCCACAGATTCCTTTCTGAAAATGGCCACAAAGCAGTTGCTAGTTACAATTTTTGTGTTCCTTTGAGGAGGCATCTAATTATGGGTTAACTCCCTTTTGTCCAGGAAAAATTGGAATTGTCTGATATTTGCATTGAAGTTATTCTCAATTTTCTTCTGCATTTTACTTGGAATCAAACTTTCTTCCTTGATTTCTGGTTCTGTACTTCTAATTCTTCTTAATACTTTTTAAAGTCTCCTGTTGCTCTCTTTTATACATCTTCTCTTTATTTTCCTGCTTAAAGGTTCAGACTCATTTCCAGAAAGAAAAGTTCCCTGATGCTTGCTATCATGTAGTCAAATTGTTTTTCTTCTACAGCAACATATGAAAGTCGTGCAGTTCATTTCATATGACCTGACACTGAAGTTTTATTTAGCATAGAAATAGATGAAGTGCTTGCACTTGGTGACCCACATTTCAGTAGGCATTTTCCAGATGCCAAGTGGCACGGTCCTTCAGATAGGAAGAGAATTGTAACAGGGTAAAAATCATGAATCTGCCTTTTTATCTCAAGAACAGTGTCTCTGGTAAGTGAAGAGTTACAAAGTTGACTGTGGTTTCTTTGATACTTTTTAAACAAATATCTCAAGGGTGCAGAACCCATTTTTATTCCGGAAGCGTTCATAGCACCTATTCCATGTTTCTGACACCTGTGGATGGATAAGCTACTACTGGGTGCCTTTGTTAGCTAAACCAGAATTAATATTTCCATGGTAAATGTCCAGTGTGCCATTTTGGTAGTAGCGCGGCAGTTACAAAATATGTTTCCTGGAGGGGTACATTTGGTCCTACCTTTATTGTTTTAAGAGCAATAGTGAAAATTGTTTTATTTAGCCAGATATTTTAAAATAATACTTTAAAATGCCTTTTCAATTTCATTTGCAGTTCTATGATTATTCACTCTTCTGACCATATTGCCATTGCTGCCAGGGTTAATTCTGTACGTGTTTTATGTTGCTGATACCCAGAAAAGTGAATATTAACCATGTCTCTTTTCATCTATTGATGTATATATTTTGTGATCTGCCATGCCACCAGTTTCTGCTGGATTCAGAAATTCAGGAGAGAAAATTAGGTGAAGTTAATAGTAATAAAGCTCTATTGTCTCCCATAGTCTGAGGGGAAAAAGCAGCCACTGCAGTCATTGTCTTCTTTAAGAGCTAATCTCTTACAATATGAAAATCAAAGTTCTACTTTCTCTGGCACTCCAAAGTTTCTGCAAGAGGAGGAGGGAGCCACTGAACCAAATGAAGAAGTATCACTCTTCCAGGTATTCCAATTGCTTTAAAAATATTGAACGATTAATATTACTGATTTTTAATCATAATGAATAAATAGTAAAAGATTTAATAATACTGTATAATGTGAATTAGAATAATATATAGAAAGGCCATTTTATTTGTTCAGAGAATAGTAATGTAGTACTTTATGTTTGAGATTTCCTGTTGTTAAGGATAAATAAAATCTTTAAAAAAAAAACAAAACTCTTCACCATCTCCTGGTACTCACAAGGCCATTTATGTGACACAGCATCCTTAGTTTTAGCTTAGAATGAACACACCATTTATGTGACACAGGATCCTTAGTTTTAGCTTAGAATGAACACATACAAAAACTAGAACATTTTACCTTGGTTAAGTATTGATTTACTTTTTGCTGAATAGTTCTTGAACCATTCATGTACCATTTAACCTACATCGAGAAATCTGCTCTTCATGTTACATTGTTGAATTTTCACACTGCTGAAAATCTTGATTATAATTTCCTTTGTTCAGAACTGTTTCTACCTCTCAGTGGAACACCATTGTACAAGAAAAGTGAAATGAATAGAGTTGCTTTTTCTAATTGTGCAAATTTGCCCAGCCATCTTTATTTTTACCTATTTTTCTATTGTTACCTGTTTTGTTTTCTATTAACTGTCATAGCTTAAAAGGTCAAGCAAAACCCACATTATCCAACAAACAAAACGCAAGCACACTAATCTGCTTCCCACCCCCTTGTTAACAGACAAAGCCCTCTGAATGGAGTCTCGCTTTAGATGCTTAAGTAATGTTCGAAAACTACTTGTTCCCATCCTTACAACTTGCTTTGCAATAGAAAAGATCTCTAAAAGATGGATTCTGCTCCATTTCTCTGCAGCATAAAACATAATTTTCTTTTTCTTTCCCATGCAGGATTTAGGTATCTCACCTGGAATAGTTTATAGACCAGCACTTAGAGAAATGTATTGTGTTCATGCATCTTTTGATCTATAATTATTACTTATAAATGTGTGATAAAATAAGCGTATTTCAGATGTATAACATTTTTTTAAATTTAGGAGTGCAATGAAGAATCCAGTGATGACAATTTTTTTCAAAGTAATTCCTATATTTTGGGAAGCCAAAAAGCAGACTTCTCTTTACGTGATGAAGGCCAGCTGGAATTCGCATCAATGTTTGACACAATTCATGCAGTAGATGGAACAGATGGAAAAAAAGATGGCCTATTGTTTGAACTGAACCATATTCAAAAAAATCTCATTGCTGCTTGGAGAGTGGGCATTTCAAGAAGTATAAAAGAAAAAGATATATTATTAAATTTCAACATTCGTTGCATTGTACACTTTTTTAACATTCTCCAGCATGCAAAACTTAAAGAATTAGATCATCCTGTCAAGAATCAATCATGGATACAGTGCGTGTTAAACTGTTTCCAACAATTTTTGACCGTCCTAAGTTGGGAGGATCAACACAGACAAACTTTGGGGCATTTAATGAAATTCACAATGCAAACCTTAAAACTGATACTTGCAGAACAACAAGATCATCTGTTCTCCAGTAATCTTTTGGGGGGCTTTTCATTGCTGAAGATGGTTATTCATTATTTAAATACCAAAAAAATACCACAATATGAAGTTCTTCTAGCAGATCTGAATGGTGGTAATGAGGTGGAACTAGATTCTATAGATGTGCCTCTGTTTCAAAGCATGGATTGGAGAAGTCATCAAAAGCATTGTGCAATACATTCTGTGCTAAAGTGTTCTCTTCCAATGGTAAACCTAACTGAGAATCAGGAAAAAAGGTATTTCTAGTATGAAAATTATTAATTTAAATATTTTACTAATATGATTTATAATGTAACTTGAATCATGAACAAAATATGGTAAATAAGAATCCTGGGATGAGCAGAATTCAGAAATTAAGCTGGTGTATCCAATCTGATTTATTATCTTCTGTAGTGGATTTTAATTCCATTTCACATGCTATATCCCCCACTACATTTTCAAAATACACGTGCTATTGTGTATTTCAAGCAGCTAGTGAAAAAAAATACCCATTCAGTTTCCTTGCACTTCTTAAATTTATTACAAATTTATTTTATGTAGGGTAGATAACATCAATTTAAAAAGTAAAGGAGTCATGTTAAAGGAACTCGTTAGCTACTGAATGTCAGTATAAATGGCATTTTGCAGGTGTACTATAAGATACTTAGTCTTGAACTGAATGGCTTTCTAAGGGAAGAATGAGAGAGAGGTTCTTCTCTCTTTAGAATACTTGGGCAAATTCAGGTGTGTCTGTGAGGTTATATGGATGGGCTTCTGGATCTCAGCCAGAGCAGCCATGCTGGATGAGGCCAAAAGAGCTGCCTCTTCTAGCAGGTGTTCCCGCAACTGGGTAGCCTTAAAGCAGGACTCAGTGCAATAGTAGCTTCTCATCATGTTCTCTTCCAGTTTCTTGTTTCCTGTTACTTAGAGGCTTATTGTATGTGAGGATAGTTGCTGTTAGCCACTGGTAGCCTTATTCTTCATGAATTTGTCTAATTTTTAAAACTCTCCAAATTGGTAACTATTGCCTCAATATGGTATAAGGGCTAAGGTGTTGGACTGGGCACGGGATGCCTTAGGTTCAAGTCCCCACTTACCCACAGATGTTCCCTACTTTGGGCCAGTCATACTTGCTCAGTCCAACCTTCCCCACAGAGTTGCTGTTGTAGGGGAACATAAAAGAACAAAACACGACGTAGCCTTGAACTCCTGTACAAAAAACACAATATAAACCTAATAAATAATAACTGTACACTAAGTATGTGCTATTAAAGGTCATAGACATTCTTAACTAACCTAAATGTTCCAACAAAATGAAACATGTTCATTCATATGATAGTAGAGATAATCACCTACAGCGGTGTTTAAAAGTTTGTGAATCCTTTTGCACCTTCTTATGTTTTAGATCATATTTATGCAGAAATATTGAACATTCAAATGGGCTCACAGACTTTTAAGCATTCATTTTAAGTAATTCATTTATAAATGAAAGATTCCTGGGTTGGCCTTTTGAAACGGGCCCACAGAGTTATTTTGACCAAACAAAATATAGCTGATTTTACAGGTCAGAAAAATGTTGCAAAGAAAATGTAATGTTGAAATTGACTATCTCACTAATATATATCCACCAAAAATCAGCCCCATGACAATTATTCATAGGTTACTTAATAGAAAATGGCAGTTTAGAATTCTGATTTTTGTCAAAGTTCCGTGCTATCGTGTTAAGGTATTGGTTTGTAATTTGTTTGCTTTATAACAGTAAAATATTATGAGGTATATCAGGGAAATTTTGGAAGATAGAATATTATTAATTTAGCTAACATATTTCTATGCTGCCATAATCAAAGTGACTCTTGGTGGCTCAAATAGAAACAAATACAATATAAAACATCACAAGCTGCTGAAAATGGAAATAAGTTGCAAATAATATAAGTTTTCTTGGCAACAGTTCAGGAGTTGCTTGCCCCTGCCTTTTTCAGATATTATTATTATTATTATTATTATTATTATTATTATTATTATTATTATTGCTGCTGCTGCTGCTGCTGCTGCTGCTGCTGCTGCTGCTACTACTACTACTACTACTACTACTGGGCCTGGTTTGCAGCCCTATATTTCCTGATGATTTCCCATCCAAATACTAATGTAAGGTTTCTTCTACTATGTGAAATATGTCAGGATTAATCAGTAGCTTTCTTTAAACTCTGATTTCGTTATTTTGAGGAGTCCTTGGGGTTCTCTGAGCTTGGTTGTTTTCTTGCAACAACCAAGCTCAGAGAACCCCAAGGACTCCTCAGTTCAACCCTGAGTAACATGTATTCTCTTCTATTGATTTCGTTATAAGTTTAATTCTTTTTAACCTTAGGTTAACTCTAATGTGGCGACTCTTGTATGAACATGTGATTTGGTATTGGGCACAGTTAAGCGGAAAAGTAAATAACTCAAATAAGTCAATAACTGAAATCCAAATTGCTCATGAAGCTCCAGTGACCAAAGCACTTGCAAGTCATATACAGGCAATCTTACAGTCTTCAGGAGAAAGTCTGGAACAACTTCTGAATCTCAAGTCTGTGAATGGTTAGTGTCTTGAAGAAACCACCATTACTTTATATACCTATGTATTAGCATATGCATGTGAATCTGAAATAGATCCACTACCCCCTGCAACACTAATAGCTGACACAATTTAAAGGATTGATTTGACCTTAAGTTCTTCATTCAGTGTGATGAGATATTCAACAATGGGTTAACATTCCCAAGTCTCTATTTTGAGAAGCAAAGTGGATTCCTGACAATACCCACAGTGAACTTATTCATACAGATAAATCTTTCCTAATAAGTGTCAATTTAATCTACGTGAGAACATATTAATTCATTGTTGTTGATCTCATGCAAACTAGTCTGAACTTTAAGATTAGTTTAAATGCTAGATTGCAATTTGTTTTTAAGGTGAGGAAGAGTTTCTGATGGGATCTTATAAAGAATCCGTGGAGGCCTGGGAGAGAGCTTTTCAGGAAACAAAAGCCAAAGGTAAGGTACTAGTTCTGTTTTTAAGGCTAATCCTTCCTGTAAAAATTATTTGTTTAAAGAGATATGGGCAATCTTTTTTCTGACATCAGCTGCAGTCCTTCAAAGGTAGTCTCTTTGAAGCGGCATGGTAGGTAAGGCTGAAGAAAGCAGTGAATGGGGTCAGAGCCAAAAGTAGTTGAGGAACTATGTCCTAACTCTGATATGCTTTTTTACACTTTATGATCTCCCTCTTTTTCTTGATGGCTGTTTCTATCCCAAGCAGCAGAGGCTGTAAGGAAGGTAGCTCTTAAGACTTCCAGAGGGCATTTGAAATTGGGCAAAGGAGTAGAGGTGGTCCTTCCCTAATTTAAAGTTTTTAATACCTTTCTCTTCACCTTGGAAGTATATATAGCAGCTCAGTGATAGTAAATCAGTACAGTCCTTTCTGTTTATAATCTAAAAATATATTGCACAAAAGGAAAAAGGGAGAAGAAAGGGAAAGGAACATGGAAAAATGTAAACCTTAGTTCTTACCTACTCATTGTAACTTTGATGTAGTATCAGAATGCCTGCACTGCTGCCAGAAATCATTTGTTGCTTTATCAAAGAGGAACCAAAAGTGGCTGGCCTCTAACCTGAGCCAGTGTTCCTTTTTTCCAGTCTGTGTTGTAGTGGAGTTGAATGACTGGTAAAGAGAGAAAGCCTGAGTATGAGCCAAGTTTTAGTGCTCATTCCATTTGCTCTTCGTAATAAAGTTAATAACATATGTAACTAACACCTTCAGCTAGAAGAAGTTTATTATTAGTAACAATGTGGAACTGACTAAAGTGCGAAACATTAAAATAGCAAGTAAAAGAAATTGTTTGCCAGCCAATTGAACTATTTCAATGCAATCTACTTTTCAGATAAATATTTAGGATTTTGATTGGTTCGGGTAAAAATAGACAGTCCTCTACTTACAAACAGGTTAGGTTCCAAAAGGCTGTTCATAAGTCCATTTTGTTCATAAGTCCAACCAAGTATAAAAAACATGCCTCCCATGCTGCCAAGCATACATATGTGGCACACCATAAACTAACCCTTTCCCGCCTTCTCCTGCCCTCTGGGACCTTCTAGGTTGGAGTTATAGACAGGTTTGTTTGTGTCAGTGAAAGTTTGTAACTTGAAAGTTTGTAAGTAGAAGACTGTCTGTATAGAGTTTTATTTCTTGTGTTGCCAAAATTTTTTGTTAATCCGTTCCATCCCATACTGTTTCCACAATGCAGTCCTTCTCAACTGTTGAATTTTTATCTATCAAAACAGTATTCAAAATGTAGCCCTTTCACTGGGCGAAAGACTGGCTGAAATGATTCCTGCTCAAATAGGTTTTCAATCCATACATATTTTATAATCATAGAATGAGAGAATTGGAAGGGGCTATTTAGGTCATTGAGTTGAACCCTCTTTCAATGAAGGAATCCAAATTAAAGCATCCAAAATAGATGTGCTGGTATTCTAATTAAATCATATGAAGTGGATGTTCAACATCTCCTTGACCACATCTAGTAAAAATTTTGTACCTGAGTAATTATTTTATTATTGAACTAACATTTAGCTGGAATCTGTCTTCTGTAACTTTATTTTTTCAAATCTTTGCTGACCTCTTGTAATTTCAAGATGCTTACAGACTGATGACTTTATGACCTGCTCTAGATGTCCTTCTTTTCCCTGTTTTAGAAGATAGGGACAATAGTTGTCTGGCACTTTTCTTCAGGATTTTTTGAAAATGATACAGGTAGTCCTTGTTGAATGACCACTCATTCAGTGACCGTTCAAAGTTATGATGGTACTGAATGAGGGGGACATACAATGGGTCCTCATAGTTGTGGCTATTGCAGCATCCTCACAGTCACGTGATCACAATTTGGGCACTTGGCAACCACCTCGCAATTATAATGTCATAGCATCCCACAGTCACATGAAACAAAGTCAATGGGGAAGCTGCCCAAAGGTTGCAAATGGTGATCATGTGACTGTGGGACACTGCAACCACACGAGATTCTCCTAACAACGGCAACTGAACTGCCGCAATTGCCTTCATAGGTTGGTGTGGTCATGTTCAAGTTTCAGTCTGATCCTTTCATCCTGTTACTGTTCCACAATTGCATGGTGGGACATAACCTTTCTTCTTGGCCTGCATCCAGCATAGCGAGGCAAGATAAAAATATACAAATTGTCAGTGTGGTGTAGTTCAGCAAATAATCTTACAGCATGTAGACCTTAAGTACCTTATGCGTAATATTGCCTGCACTATCATCTGCTTGAATTCCCTGCTGTCCCCTCACTTTCATACCATCACTGCAGCAGTTGTTCTGTGTCCTCTTCTACCAAATAGTTGTATGCCTGTAACCTGCCACACCATGTCCTCTGTAACCTGTTTGTTTCATACTCTGCCTATATATCCTCTTATAGTAGTAATTCTGTTGCTTGGAGAGAAGGTTAGAGCTCCACTGCAGCATTCCTATCCTAAACGGGATTGGGATTGCATGGGGAAAAGTCTGGGAGAAAGATTGTATCAAACAGAAATAAAGGTAATATGTGTGCATGCCTGAATGGGAGGTTCCTAAAACTGCCCCATACCTACCTTACTGGGTTTATGCAGACACAGAGAATCTAGTAATATGGCATTTGGGGCAGCTAAGAAAAAGACAGAAATAGAAACAAGATAATTAAAAGTGTTACAAGTTAGTTTAATAGTTGCACACTGTATCACACTGGGATTCCAAAGAGTTTGCCTATCCTAATTTCTCTTTGCTATAATGCTGAAACTGAACAATTGTTCAGCTAATCTTACTTGAATTACTGTTTACTCAGAAATTATTCAAATGACATGTATTCCAGTATAATAATTGTATTTACATCATGTATTCTTATTTTCATTTATGATCTAAAAAATAGATTTGCACTCATATATGCTTAGGGTCTTTTTTTTTATTACTACTACTACTATTATTATTATTATTATACAATTAGGATTTATGTATTTAGGTTTTGTCCAATTATTTTTCTTTCTACGTACAGGAGGAAAGAGAATGCCTTTTCTTCAAACTCGATATTATCTTGCTATTTTATATTGCCATCTGTATCATTATAATATAAGTGAGGCTCAGGGTCTGTGTGATCATCTGGTATGTGAGCTTCTAAAACGAACACAAATTTCTGTAAGAAACCAAGATGTTTTGACAGGTATGTAAATATGGAATCCTTATTTTATCAACCAAGTTACGTACAGTAATACAAGTAATTCTCAGTTAACAACCGTAATTGGAACTGGCAACTCAGTCGTTAAGCATCGTGGTTGTAAAGCAAAACAATCACGTGACCATGCCAACTTACTCTGGCAGTTCCAGTTACTATCATTAAGCACAGTGTCATGTGGCTGTGAGTTGCAACTTCCTGCCAGCTTCCCCATTGACGTTGCTTGTCGGAAGCTGGCAGTGAAGGTCATAAATGGCGATCATGTGACCAGGCGACGCTGCAACCATCATAATTGTGTGCCAGTTGCCAAGCACCCAAATCACAATCACATGACTGCAGTGACACCACATTGGCTGCAACTTCGAGGAGCATCCCTCAGCAAATGTGCCTTAAGAATACAGTGTCTTCAAAACTGAATAGCTATTATCTCATGTTAACTATCAGCGCACCCGCTACATCTCATTTCTCTCTGAACTACACTTATTGTCCTGCATCAAAACAAGGTGTTTCAAATTTAAAATCGTTCAATTCAAAACATTTTACACATCAATATTTGGGGACTCAGTGTAGTCCTATCCTAGCAGGGACCGCCCTCCCACCCTGATGGCATTCCAGAGGGCCTTAACCTTAAATTTAAGTTCTCACATCTTGGTTAGGGTGGTGGAGCCCCTTGTGGGATGTATATTTTATGGTGGTGTTGGGTGAATTCATCATCTTGTATTTTATTTTTACTTGTTCTTAGTTTGTTCCTTATCATCATGTATCTATTTTGTTTGTTCTGTTGTGAGCTGTCCAGAGTCATTCTGGAGTTGAGCAGCGCCTACATCAAATAAAGTTGTTGTTGTTATTTCTACTGAGAGGTAAACTCAATTAAGATCAATAAGGCTTAGACCTAGATTAGTATGAGTAAGGTTTCAGTCTTTGGCTTTTGTTTCTGAAAAGCCAAGGAATGCTTATACTCTGAGTAGTGATAACTTTATTTTGAGTTTTTGACTTCTTTCAATTACCCCAGACTTTTTGAATTTTCATTTTAGATGCTGAATGGTTAAAAGATATTCACACTGAAGCTGCTCTGGCAGTGGTTCAGTCTTTAGCACGATTCATGGCAGCCTACTTCACTAATGAGCCAATTTATGTACTTCCTCCCCACAATGTTGGTATCTTACCTCCACTTCATATCCAGCCAGGTAGCCTTTTAATATTGTTTCTTATTCTTGCTTACTATTATACTAACAAAAAACATTTCAAAGCTTTGTTGAGAAGTGTTCTCCTTCTCCATCCTGCCCCATAGAAACCCACAAACCTTATTTACAACATTGGGTATTATTTTGTAGTAATTTCCTACCATATCATTTATCTAATTTAGTTAATTTAGCCACTACTCCTTCTCTCTTTTCAGTAAACTAATGGCATAATACTTCTCTCTTTCCCTTCTCTTAAGTGAAGTATGTTTTTCCTATAAAGTGCACCCAGTATGACAAGTCTTGTTCCTGCCCAAGTGAAAATTGTAGCTACTGGTCTAAATTGCTGGGACAGAAGCAGGAAGTTGGTGGGGAGGAAGAGTTACATCTGCTGCAAATGATATACTGTTCTGATGGCTGAGTTCAACTTACCTGAAAACAGGCTCAGAACTCAGTTGGTCTTACTTTTAAGTAAGCTTGCATAGGATTGACCATAGAACAATTAAATACCAAATAAACTCATGACTTAACTACCTTTTTTTATTATAGACAGGTGTCGTCGTGTTATTCCTCTACAGCACTCTAGAGTCACTGAAGCAGTTAGGAATAATGGCCTGTCTTGTGTCTGGACTGTAGAATATACTCTTGATTTGTTGCTTGTCGGTGGGCTAATTCCAGAAGCTGTGTGGCTAGCCCAGAAACTTGGAGATTGGAAAATGGCTGTTTCAATTGGAGTGGCCTATCATCTATATTGTCAGAGTAATAAAGGCTTAGCAAGGTGAGTCACATATATAAGCAGTTAATTTATAGTTATTAATTATGAATATTTATCATGAATAGATATCATCATCATCATCTTGAATCAATCCATTGTTGGATAAAGGCCTCCATTTGAAGGTTGGTTATCTATCTATCTATCTATCTATCTATCTATCTATCTATCTATCTATCTATCTATCTATCTAATAGATGATCCAGGGCAGGTTGGTAGGTAGATATTTTTTGATTTAGCAGCCTAGTACAGAAAGAGAAAGAGCAGACAAAATCATCCATCCAGCTTCTATGCTTAAGGGATGACTAGAGCCTGGGTTTCTTGCTCCTGGTCCAGCACCCTAACCACTACGCCACACAGGTTCTCAGATTGATTGATTGATTGATTGATTGATTGATTGATTGATTGATTGAATGATTGATTGATTGCTGGTGTGGGTCTTCCGGGCTGCGTGGCCGTGTTCTTGAGGTTTTGTTTCCTAACGTTTCGCCAGCACCTGTGACCGGCATCTTCAGAGTGCAGGAGCACAGACAGGAGCAGTTCTCTCTGTGCCCAGCCAGTGCCCAGAACTGCTCCGTGCCCAGTTCTCTCTGTGCCCAGCTGTGCCCAGAACTGCTCCTGTCTGTGCTCCTGCACTCTGAAGATGCCAGTCACAGGTGCTGGCGAAACATTAGGAAACAAAACCTCAAGAACACGGCCACACAGCCCGGAAGACCCACACCAGCCATCGTATGCCGGCCATGAAAGCCTTCGACAATAGATTGATTGATTGATTGATTGATTGATTGATTGATTGTTACTATGTGTGTGTGTGTTAGCAAATCTAAAATAGGTACTGTCTACGAAATCTAGTTTTAGTGGAATTTTATATTTTTTAAAATCTATTTTTAAAAAGTGATATGTCTTGTGCAGTACTCTTAATGGGTTCTATACAGGGGCTTGGACCATGGGTGGAAGTTTTCCTAGAATTTTGTCAGAAATATAGAGCATGACCTTTCCTACTCAATTTATCATTGGACGATTGCAGAGATTAATGAGGGAGGAACAGAGCAGTTTTTTCTTAAGTGTTCTCTTTGTAGTATTTTCCTGTCACTGTTGTTTCCATTTTAGTGACACGTTATGATACAAGGTTGCTTGCACGTTGTGTGATGTAGCCCCAGCTTGCACATCATTGTTTGGTTTTGGCATAACATGTTGTTTGAACCCAACAATTATGGTTATTCAATAACTTATAGGTAAGCAACTATGATTTGGCACAATGTGTTAATTCAGTCATAAATACTGGGCTCTTAGTAGCCTAATCTGTGCAGGTAGATGAATTCTGGACTGTTTGGGATTCATGGTATATCTTGAAAATTCAAAGATGATCCGCACATAAAGAATCTAACTTTTACAGATACAGGTAGTCCTTGCTTAACAACCATTCATTTAACAATGGTCCAAAGTTACAACAGCCTCGGAAAAAGTGCTTTACAACCTGTACCTGCACTTATGACTGTTGCAAACCATCGCACCACCCCTGAAATCACGTGATCGCAATTTGGGCGCTTGGTAACCGGTTTGCATTTACAACCAGTTCAGCATCCTGTGGTCACATGATTGCAATTTGCTACCCTTTTTGCAGTTTCTGCCAGTTTCTGGCAAAAAAGTCTATTGGGGAAGCTGGATTTGCTTAACGACCACATGATTCACTTAATGACCATCATAAAAGTGTTCATAATATTGGGTTTGGTCCCATGGTGACTCACATAATGACTGCACCTTTTAACGACCAATTTTCCGGTTCCTATTGTCATGTAGTTCTGATGTTTTTGACACAGAGATTATTCATAGAGAACAGTCCTTGTATAGTTATGGATATCATCTCTTTTTCTGCCCAAAGAGCAAATTCACCCAGCAGATACTGTGCTTGTAATCTGTGGAAGTTGGGTCTTCTGTCCTTCCAGTTACAATGCAGGAAGTGATAGTTGCAGTAATCTTACTGGTCAGTAAGAAGCCTCTATATCTAGGATTTGAAAGGCAAAGCCCCAGAATAAGTTTCTTTTGCTGATGTTATTGTGCAACGTTAGCTCTTTTAGAATATTACATTATACTGAATGGGGCAAATGTTATTTGCTTCAATTAACATTTTTATTTTGTGACTACACTTGAGTAAATTCCCTGTGTGACTAAACAGAGGCCATTCAGAGAATAGTTTGAAGAGAGCTAGCCTGTTTTTCTTAATACACTTTCAGGTCAGGGAAAGTGGAATTATTCCTGCCATTACACTTGACTCCAACATGTATCTTTCAAGAAAAGCTACAATCTTTTTTGGGTCAGCCTGTCAACAATGAAACAGCAAATGAAGGAAACCTCAGATACAAACAACTCACAGGTGCACAATCTCTATATAAATTTGTTCTTTTGGTATATTTCTAAACACTTTCATGCAAATGGTGTGTTTTCCACATCAGGAAACAGGTGGAAATCTATCCTTTATGCCTTTCTTAAAAATACACATTTTTAAAATAATTCATATATTGTTTCACAGATATTTATGAGCAGACAACCTGTTATTTCAGGTTATCTGCTTGTAAATATCAACTTTTCCAAATCATGAACTATTATTGTACAAAAATCTTATCAATGTATACATTCCTGAACAAGATTTATATAGGTAAAATAATTCTCCAGGTATCTGTGCCATGTCTTTAACAATTCTTCTGTCATTTTCTAAAGATCTTCAGAAACACACATCTGTTACTTTAATAGCTCTCATTTTATGGCCATTCATTTCCATTGATAAGGTGTCATCAGATAACAGATAATTAAATTTGCTGGTCATTTTTTCATAGAAGCCTCTTCTGTATTTTATTGGCCTGTATGAATGAATATTTTTTTCTTGCAGATTTTTTGGGGTATTTAATTCACTAATATTATGCTTGTACTTGTGTTACAATCTTACACTGCTTGTCTGAAAATATACTAGCTGTTGTAACTAACATAATTTGCCATTATTATGAAAGAGAAACTGAAATCCATTTATTCTAGTGATTGTTATCATTATAGTTTTTAAAGGTAAGGCAACACCAAGGTTCCGTAACTTTTTCTTCTGGATTAAATGCTGCAACTGATATATCAAAATTCTGAATAAAATACTCCTGGCATTGGCCAGGATCCTTGGCCATGCTAATTAAGTGAGGCAGCAGTTTGAAAGTAAAACTGCCATACACTCTATACTTAGCATTGGCTTTCAGAATTCACAATACAGTCTAAATGAAATGAAATGCAAAATTCTTGGGAAATTATATTAATAACTCAGTGTAGGTGTAATTTTGAGCTAAAATGTATTTCCATATTTAACCCTATATTTATTACTTTCTCTGCTTGCTTGCTTTAGATCCTATTGAAGAAGAAGATGCAAATGCTCTTTTTAGTTCAGTAGAACAAATACTAAAAGCAGCTGTTATGGCAGAAGCAGACATTCTGTCAGAAACCTTTCAGGTTTTGATGGACTTTGCCAAAGATCGTAGTAGAAAATTCTGCGGCTTGGTTCCTGATGGCTTATATCTTCCAGCACCACCTTTATATTGTCCTCAGCCAACATTTGTTAGTGAAGTAAGCATCTCAATATTGTATGAACATTTTCTTAATTTTGTCTTGCTAATTTTTCCTATTGCATTTCAAACTAGTTTTTCTTTCAAAGAAACATTAGCTTTACTTACTTACTTACTTATGAGGTGCTATAGCAAAGAATCAATGCTACTTATATTTTTGTGTATTTGTTCCAGTTTCCTTAGTGTACAAAGGAACACTATGTAACCCACTATAGGAACCCAGAGGTAGATAAATGCTTCCCTACTGTGGAGGATATGGTATCTCTGTTCCTATATAAAATATTGAATGTGTATTTGTGCAAGGAACTTAGTTCCTTAGCTTAGCTTAGTTCTTTCTGTTGCAGTAAATTAACCCCTATGAACTAAACTTTCACTGAGTATATCTAAGTATATATGTTTGTTTATATTTACTTGATCATAAAACACATTTGTAAATATTTGGAAACTATAGCACTTCTCTTAGTTTTTCAGACTCTAGTAAATAAAAAGAATTAGGATGGGCAGTTTATCTCGGGCTCACTCTTTCCTTGGGAATTTTCACATGGTAAGCCTTTTAAATTTTACAATGTTTAGGAAGAATATACTGACTTACCATTAAGAATGGAGAGAGACTGCAGACAGAAGGTATCTGCAATTGTTCAACGGATTCTTCTTCTTTTCCGAGCTGCTCATTGTTCTTTTGCTGCTGCTCAGTGGTATATTGTGCAGCTGAAACATGCACGAAAAGTTATGCAAAAGGTATACTTCTGAGATTATTTTTAACATTATAAGAAGTGATGCTAATATATGGAAAACAACTTTTTTAGACCTGATATATTTCATAGAACTTTATGATAGGTCTAACCTTTATGTATTTTCTTTACCTTAAATCTATAATTTTCACTATCCTGTAGGTTAATTTCAGATGTGATATTTTAAATGATAATCTCTGGAAGGCAAATATCATGTAGCTGCAGCCCAACCATGTTCTTTACAGCTTTCCCAAAAAGGAGAGGCTTTAGATTGGACTGTCCAGGATGATTGGATCCACTGATGTTCTCTTAAGGAAGGGTATACCACGCCCCTCCTTCAAGGCTAGCAGAACCACCCCCTCTTTGACAAAGGCCAGTACCCAACCATATATCACTTCTCAAATGGTCTTCACAAATTAGGAGGGACAAAGGTCTAACAATCAGATGGCTGGATAGCAGCCCTGAGGAACATGCCTATTTCATCAGGAATTACAGTATCAAACTCTTCCCGGTTAACCAAGCAAGACAGTGCTTCTGGCGCCTCAACTGGAACATGCCAGTCAGAGTGCAGATCCAAGAGATTTATCCGGTATATGTCTGGAATATTCACAGTGGCCTAATAAATGGTCACAAGGTCTGTTCCTCCCCAACAAGGAATGGGCCACCTGAAAAAAAGCAACTGGTTGGCTATTAGCAGATATAATAAGAGGAAGAAATAACTATGCTTTACCAGTCTTATTGCCCTAATATAATCCCTAGTGTGGTGGTAAAAGGTACCCCCACACACACACATGTAAGCTGCATTCACTACCAAACCTGTGAGATACCCTCCCTCCTGCCCCCATACATGCAAACTGCTTACAAAGTGCCCTTGTAAGAAAATATTTACAGCAAGCTGAAATGACCCTGAGTTGTGAGAGGTAGAAGAATCAGTCATGAACCTGTGGCCCAGAAAACCAAATTGTTCATACTCACCATATCTCAAAGATGGTATGGCTAGCACGATGACCTAGTAGGAAGGGATAAATAATAAGGTCACATGGATAGTTTTATCTAAACCATTCCAGCATCATGCTGTAATTTACACTGTGTCTGCCTTTTTCCTTTGTCTTGTCTTTGCAATGTAGTAGGCCAAAGGTATATAAGCTCTGGTTCTGCTTTTGATCAGGACTGCTCAGCAAACTGCCAAAGTTTTGCTGGGATCCCAGTATATACTGTATGCATGCTAATAAATTATGTTGCATCTTCAAAGTGATTTGATTGTTTTAGCTAAGCCAGGTTTTGCCCACAACAGTTTGGTGCCGTGACTCGGATTGGAAGGATGAGAGGGGAGGCAGTCAATCACTTGCAGTGCACTCCTACCACTTTGCAGGCTTGTGGTTTCTGCTATATCCCTTTTCTTCTCCAATCCTGAACCCATTTGAAGATACACTTGGGGAAATTTGGCCAGGGAAGTTTTTGGGGTGGAGAACCCTGCAAGGGGTGGGTTCCAATGGAAAGCACCATGAGAGGCTCTACAGGAACAAGCCCAGGGTGGGTGCAGTATGGATCCAGGTGTAAGGAAAACTCTGCATGAGCAAGTTTGAAGTTTTGCCAGCTGACACAGTGAAGGCACAACAATTAGGTGTGTTCAGATAGATTCACTCTTCATTTTCCTCCACTGGCACTCTAGGTGTCTGTTCTGACTTTTCATCTCCCAAAGTTCAGAAAGCCAAGGGGTCATCCAGGATTGATGCAGTGAGAGGCCCCACAGGAGCCATCCAGTCCAAAGCTCTCATCATCTGCCTATTGCAGGCAGCAACTAAGGCCTCAGCTGAATAACTCATCAAAATCTTTGGAAAAAAAACCCAGTATCTTTTGAAACCCCTCCTCCATCTTGAGATCACAGTGTAACTGCCATGAGACAAAAACCAAATCTAGTACATGAATTCTGGTATGCATTAGGCCCTCAATAATTTGGGACAGGTCCATGGTTGCCATGATTGCTGTGAACTCCTGAGCTACCTCAAGTTCTATGCCAGCTGAAGGCAGGTTAAAATCCTGGAGGACTATCAATCTCAAGGATTCCACCTCCAACTAGCAGCGGAATCAAGCGGTTCAGCCAGGGATGTTGCTACACAACAGGGAGGCTGGTAGACCAGCAGAAGCAGCAGACCTTCAAGGTCTCACATCTGGTGAAATTAGGAAACTGGCAGCATTCGGTTTAGAAATACTAATGCAACATTTAATTTTGACCATTGTAATAGAGTACCTGATTACTAAAACAGACTTTATATAAAGTCTTTCTGATCCATTGTTGCAACAAGTCTTATCTTTTATGCCCCCTAGCTAATTCTCACGAATTAGTATCAGCTTTTTTTATTCTGTCATCTGCTTTCTCTTGTACATTTGGTGTCCTCTTATATATCACTCTCACAATACAAGAGTATCACCCTTCATATTCTGTCCTATTTAAGTGGATTTTGTGTAAATCTTGAAGTATAGAGTCAGTAGGAAAAACTGAGGAACAATTATTGCAACTTACCACAGATTTTGTTTTCTGTAAATTTTGTCCCTTTCTCCTTTCAGATTCGCAAAAAAAGTGCTCTTCTTCCTTTAAGTGCTCTTCCAGAAAATTTGCTTAATTATTCCAAATACCATACAGTGTTCTTAAGACCCACGTCTTCTGGAGACCATAACTTTGATGCTGTTTCATGTAAAACTATAGGTCTGTATCTGAAGAAATTCCAATACATGTTTAAAGAAGAATAAAGTCCAAAGCAAGGAAACTTGTCTCTCCATAGTAGCCCTTTTAAAGTGTTTAGGCACTCTACTAAATATATTGTCATCTAATCTAGGTTTAATGGTATGTTCAGAGCCTGAGGGAGATTCTCATCCTGGCCCCTTGCACGTTCCTCAGCTATCAGCCAACGAATTAGTTTCCTGGCCCATTAAATTGAGCGTCTGTGTGGTAAAAGAAGAAAAGGTTTCCACCATAAGAAGCTGAGAAATAAATTGGGTTGTAAAATGAAAGCAATCAAGTTGTTGACTTTTCTAACCTCATTCCATTCCTTTTCAGTAAATCTCATTAAAGGACCCAAGCTACTTGTGAGAGGGCAATTTTAACTTTTCATGTGACTTGTCATTAATAAGTTGGGTAAAATGATCTGTAAATAAGCATGTATTGGTTCTGTTGCTGTAAAATGAAGAGATCAGGCTCTCAGTCCTAGTTTTTTCATACTGATTCCCTCATGCAGTAAAATGTTATGTACTGGAGATACATTTTAAAATTTATTTTCATTTGATAGATTTACAGTACATACATACCATCTTTCTTCTAGGAAGGCAAGGTAGCATACATAATGTTCCTTCCATTTTATCCTTACAATACTCTCTGTGTGAGATAACTGGCCTGATATATAATGAACAGCCCAGAGAAATTCAGGAAGCTTCTGTGGTGACTGGATCTGAAATTCCCTGGGTTACACCCAGGTTATGTCACCTGGGTCTTAGAGTAACGGTATTAAATAATACTGCAATCTTGAATCATAGTTCTGAACCAAGACACTTCCTGCAGACATGTCAAAATGAACAAAAACTGAACAGCAATGTTGTTGTTATTGTTATATCTCTGTTGTCCTAATGAAATGTCACTTGACATGAAATTATCATCTAATAAATGTAAGCCTTATATTATTAATTATAGCACCTTAACTATGTAGAAACTGTTAATGGACTACTTACTCCCCTGAAATCAGTTTCTTTCTATTAATTTGGTCTTATTAGTATAGAATATAAAATTAATTAACTTAGAAGGAATAATATAGTTGGTTTTTTTTAAATCAACCACAGTTAAGGTTAATCGATAGAAAGCGAGCAAGCTGATGATAGTGAATAATATGACCATTAAAATATATTGTTTGCTTGCAGATGCTATTACTTATAAAGAAACTATTTTAAGTGAAAATGTAGAAATGACACTTGTTTTGTGATGTACTTCCCCGCGCCACCTCTTTGAATTTTCTATGTGTCTCTCTGTTGCAGGATGCTTTCGAGAATTATGTATATTGTGCTGGATGCTTCATGTTCGTGAAAGGTTGTCTGATAGTTGCAGGCGGTATCAAAGGGCAAGGGAGAAGTTGGAAAACCAGAATGTAATTAAAATAGCATGAAACTTTAAAGTCACACTGAATGATATAGGATATTATCTTCTCACCTTTTCGTCTTTTTTCTGATTAGAAAGTTTAAGCTAAGTCAGTTTAAATCAGAAAGAGGTCCTTTTTTGTAACAGTCCCACACTTAGGAAGTCACTCCCTACTTACCACTGCTGATTTTTAAGTTTGTCCCTTAAGGTATTTGATTACTGTAGTTGGGATTTCCTCTAGAAATAATCATAATCATATCATGTTTATTTTCATACTGATTTTATTAATATTATGTTCCATTTTTGTAAGCCGCTCTGGGAGAGGTTTGATCTTAAAAGTTGCCTAGAAATATTTTTAATAATAGTCATAGACAAAGTTTATACAGTACAGCACAAGGGCAGATCTATAGGTTTAAATCCAACCTACCTGAATCACTCATAAAATGAATAGTTGGGTCCAGTTTTAAAAGGAAAAAAAAACACCCTCTTCCTTAATTAAGTTTCTATTCTAGTATTGGGGTTCATCTAGAAAGAGAAATAAACTTAGGTGACAAGCTACAGGGGGATGATCTGTAGTCTGTATTCCCTTTATCCATGGCTTCAGCTTTATTTAAATCCCTTAACATTATATATATTCGTGGCAGGCCAGGGTTTAACAAATGGGTTTACATCACAGGTAGTTTGAGATGACAGTCGCCATGCATATTGATTTTTAGGACAATTAACAAGATGTTCTTTCTTTAGGAATTCAAGAGGATCGAATTTGATGCTTGTATAGTTGAGTACTCTATCAATGCTTTGGAGTGGGCTTGCCGAATGCTTCCTTTTGCTAGATTTATGAACATTGAAGAACTTGTCCAGGATATCATTCTGAGCCTTATTGGAGAATTACCACCAATTAAAAAGGTATGGAGGACTAAAGAATTTAGCTTTCTTTATATATCTTTGAATGTTTGTTTTTACAAGCATGCAATCTGTTTTTGGAAAATTTATCAAGTAGCTGAAAGCAATCTTGAAAGTGTTTTCATTCTTGTTTGTTTTGTACAGGTGGCAGAAATTTTGGTGAAAGCATTTCCTAGCCTTGAAGATGTGAGGGTCCCCTTAAGGGATAAATATAATGATCTATACAAGCAATTTAGGCACTGCACAGTTAAAGGTACAGTATATGACAAAGGGAAAGGAATGAAAGCAAAGCAGTATTTTTTCTTAAAAAGAAACTTCCTTGAAAACTGAAAATATAAATTCATAGTATGAAATACAATTTTTAAGTAATGTGAACAACGATATCCAGAATTCTTACAGAAAGAAAACAATAAATTACATGTAGATTATTGGTCAAGAGAAATTGCATATATTGAATAAACACATACAGAATGGAATTACACGCCCATTACATATGAAATTTATCATACAAAATAAATTATCTGAAATCTCAATTAAAATGACTAGTTAATGTGATCCATTTTAGAAATAACACATTTTATGTCTTTATGGTTAGGCCCCAACAGTGAAGAAATGATGTCCGTTGTTCTACAGGCTGCTTACAAAGTGAATGTGAAAACCCTGAAACGCGTGATAAGAAACATAGGACCCATTCAAACAAGTATCTGGGAGCCACCAGAAGAAGAGATGCAAGACCCTGGAGTTTCCTGCTATGATCAGTTTTCTTTGGGGACTACTCTAAGCAGAAGCACAATTTCAGATCTGGGAAACCTTCAGGGTTATAACGATGCTGAACCAGCAGATTCAGTTTCTGAGTTTTTGGTGACAGAAGAAGCAAGAAAACTGAGGCAAGAAGATTCCAAGTAAGTGTTTATAATTCTTTGTCTTAAAACAGACAAAGTGTTACTTTGTATATCATGTTATTTTAACTTTATGAAATTGTGCAGGTTTACTTTGCATCAGGTTCCATCTGGCTCACTTTTATGTAAGTGGGCATTGGACCGCAACCTAACAGCCTCATGTCTTTGTTCTGCTCCTCTTATCTCCATTGATGCTGGGATTACACAGCAAAGTGAGGGTACAGCAGTGGACCAGCCCTATTCACTGAAGAAAATCCTTAAAGCAGAAGAACATAATAAACATGCGATTATCATAAAAATAATATTTAATGTATTTTTCAGTATAATTAATATTTTTCATAAGGAGTTAGCATTTGATTGAAATCATGATAGGTAGCTTTATTTTACTCTTAGCTATTTTGTAATCTTAATTTCTTTCCTGGATTGAAAGCAGTTCCCCTGCCTTTATGGATTTACAGAAGAATTTGCTTTTTATATGTTATTTTTAATCTGTTTTGTAGGGATTTACCCTGTTGTAGAGATGTTTCCAACCCTAAAGAATGGAGTGAAAAGTTAAAGGACTGCAGTGGGGAAGGAGATAATAAAAAAGAGATACATAACGACTTTCCCAATCAACTCCGTATGCCTCTAGTCGGTGAATGGGAATTTGAACGTGATGATGATGAATATATTAAATTTTTAGACCTTTTTCTAACTTATGTGCTTGAAAGAGATCCACTCAATCACAGTGAATCTGCTGTTCCTTTTCTGACATGCTTTTCAGCACTCCTTAGAGAACATGAGCTCCACTCTCTTCTTTTTGATGTTCATACAACACTGAAACGTCGACAGGTCAGAACTGAAGTCCAGAATGCATTTAGAGCTGGTTCTTGCTACACCCTTGTTTTTGGATCTAGTGATTCTAAATTAGCTCCTTTATGTGATAAAAAGAAAAAAGATTGTGAAAAAGAAACTTTAGCTGTTCAACAACCATTAGAGCTTTCTGTTTCTGATTCAGTTATGAGACTTAATAAAAGAAGAGGATTATTTGGTCAAAGCCAGCAATCAGTCAGTGACACACATGATTCCAGTAAGAAAATAACATTTATGTCAGCATTAGGTCAATGTTGGTCTACCCCTAAAAGAGCTCTGCTTCATAAATATATCTGCAAAACTGGACAAGTGAATGACATTACACAGCAAGAGGAGCCAACTCCAGAAATGCACCTTAAATTTAATAATATATCTCGTTTACTTGAATGGATGATCAGATGGTCCAGTAAAAGAATGTTTCAAGATCCCATCTTGGGGACATTTCAGGAGTGCCAACCAATGATGCATGTAAAAATATCTTCATCTGCCATACTTTCATCATTGTGGATTTTAGAGCAACGTTACTGCAACAAATCTCAAGACCAAAGTTGCCTTTTGGTAAGCAGCAGAAATTATTTTGAGCATGTCTAAAGCTAATATTTGATCTCAGCCAAAGTGTCTCAGAAGTGCATACAAATAAAAATCTGAATATAGAAAGAAAACAGCTCAAGTGTGGATATGTCCCAGTTCAGATGCCTTGACACAGCAATATAAATGTTCAGTGTCATAGTGAGGATAATGCACTACTTGTAATGAATATACAAAAAATGAATCAGCCACCTTTCCATTTTTCTGTGAGTTCTAGGAAAGCAAGTACTTTGTTAATGTATGTAAAATAGTGGAGACGTTATTCTTTTGTATAATATATACATATGTGAATTTATGCATGGTTACTTGGAAACAAACACTGTTGAATTCGTTTGCATTTATTTTTGAGAAGTCATTTGTAGAATAAGGTTGTTACCATCTATTGGGATTGTGTACATGTTTTGCCACTCATATCTTGTCTATTATTATACTTTATGGGATTGTACCCTTCCCTTTTCTTCAGCACATAGAGATGCAACTACTCTAATTTGATAACTACCTACAGTTGTACATATTTTGCTGTTTGCCCAACTCAGCAAGGGAAATAAGTGATTTTCTGTCAACATCATCTCTGAAAATTGGCACAGATTGAGCAAGATTATTTCACTTTCAGTTTTTCTCACTAAGAAAGGATGGAGATAGTAATTTTTGCAGTAGTTATCTTTCTCAAAAAGATTTGTCATACTTGACATTAATTGTCATTAATTACTGCCTTCTCTGGACAGCAAAAGCTTCAACAAAAAATACAGTTCGTATTTTGATATTCCTATGTAAAGTTAAAAATGTTTTTCT
The DNA here is from genome assembly GCF_059951505.1 of Python bivittatus. Taxonomy (NCBI): domain Eukaryota; kingdom Metazoa; phylum Chordata; class Lepidosauria; order Squamata; family Pythonidae; genus Python; species Python bivittatus. Next base: position 8,263,183 of record NW_028277097.1, read on the forward strand.
TGGTCTTTTTTCAGTCTCAAATCTTTTTGAGACTGAAAAAAGACCAAGAAAAACATTTTTAACTTTACATAGGAATATCAAAATACGAACTGTATTTTTTGTTGAAGCGTTTGCTGTCCAGAGAAGGCAGTAATTAATGACATAAACTTAAGTATTTTATATCAACATCTTAAGTTTACCTGCATCAGTTTAAATTATCGGCGCACTGGGATTGTATAATAGGTAAAGGTTCATACTTAATATTTCTTGGTTGTGTTGTTTGTTTTTTATCTCAGGATTTTGAATTTTTCTGCTCTTCTATTTAATAAGATAATGAGAAGGTGTCAGGAAAATGAATCCAAAGACTTTGTATGCTGCTTAGAACAAGAACTCTTCATTTCCCTTACTTTATATTTTAAAAAGTAAATGTGCGTTAGTAGGGCTTGAAAAGTATGACATTTCTATAGCATTCTTCTTTTACTGTCATGAGATTGCATTATAAATTATAAATAGTATAAAATATTATTATGAAGTTTTGCTTTACCAGAGATGCATACTAATTCAAAATATTTCTAGCAATCACTGTATGTTTTCTTGCTGACTAATTAGCACACTGTCAGGGAGGCCAAGGTTTTAGAATGTTAAGTAATGAACTTCCTTGTAGAGCAGTCGCTAAGCAACTTCAAACATTCCATGGCCATGGCCATTCCTTCGATGGTACATTTAACAGGTAGCAGAAACTTACGTGAAAAATATTAAGGAATGGTACTTATCTAATGAAATCTTGGCCTACAGTATGATCTGTTTAGCTGAAACGTAATTAAAGCCAAATAGAGCCTTTGGATAACTACAGGTAGTCCCCAGTTTAAAAACGAGTTCCATTCCCAAGGTCTATCCTTAAGTCAAAATTGTATGTAAGCCAGAACAGTATTATTGTATTATACTATATAAGTAGTATTGTGTAATTAACTTGAACCATTGTGTATTTAACTCGAATTTTGCTACAATAGGCTCTCTTCTTAACTATGGGTCATCCTTAAACTGGACGTTCTTAACCCGGGGACTACCTGTAATACAAGGACAATACAGGGAAGGAAAAACTTAGAATTTGATGTATAATTTTTCAAGACAATTACGTTATCAAATTATAATTTCGGCCACAGATTATTATAGAAGGGCATACATTTCAACAAGACTTACATCCGAGTCCAAATCTGAAAGCACATAATTGTCACAGATGAGGATTTTCTTAGGCAGACAGGTCTCCTATGCTGCAATAGTAGATATTGAAAAGTACAGTACAATAATATAGGAGTTTAATGTAAAGTTATGAATGCAAATCATATTTTAACTTAAAAGTTATATATGGGGTTGTTGTTGTTTTAGAAATCACAGAAACAATATGAAGTTTCTTCCACTGTCATATCCAAACTAGAGAAAGATGATGCTGTGGATACAAATAGTTCTCCATCAGATGGGGCTCCAGCTGATATCCAAAATGGGCATGCATATGGTGAACCATTTGAAAATATTCCAAGGTGATAATGCAGTATTCAGTTTGATGTAAGGGCATAGATTACCAAAGGGGGTAAGAACTACTATCTAAAATCTTAACTTTTTTAAAATGTAATTTTTAAAGGTGCAGAACATTACCTGAAAAGCGGAATAAGAAGAAAGTTAGTCATAGAGGTCATTCTATAGAACCTGCTGATGTAGATATTGGAGGTACAGCTGTTGATATCAGTCTGGCAGAAAAAATGATAGGATTCCTACCAAATGAAGTGGACGAGACCTCTGAAACTGAAGGTTAGTTAAAAGAAAAATAATGTTTTCTCCATCCATATGAAGTGATTTATATGAAATGAAAGAGATTTTTTCCATGGGCTGTGTAATACTTCCTCTAATAAAGTATTGTTACTGGAAAAATGTGAAACCCTACAGGTTTTTTTCCCCAGAATTTGTTCTCTGATACTTAATGTATAATTTATTTGTAATTAAAGTGAAGCAAAGGAATCCCAGGCCCTAGACCCACCAACCCAGATTAAAGGCAAGGAAGAGGTAGGATGGAGTAGAGAGACCTTCCTACTAGCAGAGATCAAACAGGAATTTCTATCTGCCTATATAGCCCACTTTACCTGCAGAAAGCTTTGTGGTTAGAAAACTTCCCCTACTAGGATAGTTGTCAATAAAAGAAAGTGTAATGTCACACAGTGTTGGATCTACTAAATCCAAAACTCCACTGTATTTGTTTTAGAAACTGCTCTTTCCACTCTAGCTGGAGTGAGTTGTCAGTGATTGAACTGAGAGAAAAGATTTTTTACTTCACTCCTCTGAGCCCCATGTTGTTCACAAAATAGAATGGAGTTAATATTCCCCCTATTATCAGACTCCGGTTTAGAAGCAAAACAGAGCCATCACTAAAAAAGTAATGGCCACTCTATGCTGAAAGGATTCCCAAGAGAATAAAAATGTGTGTTAGTAAATGAAAGGAAAAATAAATGATAGGATGCCTTTTCTGACCAGAACATGGAATCTAATAGTGTGTTCATGAGAGCTGAATACAGAGAGTAGTTGATAGGTTAAGAAATCCAGGTAGCTAAGACAGCCTAGAATTACTGTAAGGACTGAGGTTCCGTACAAGTTGATTAAGAGATAAAAAAACAAAAACAAAAACTGAATCAAGTAGAGCTTGTGTGAATCTACCAGCCAAGTCAAAACAGAGGGCAGCTTGAGGAGTCAGCAATTTGTCAGCTGAAAAAACAAATGAAAATAATTGAACTGCTCAAGGTCCCTGGTAGTTTAGAATATCATGGGGGTGTGGAATCATGATGGGATGATTTTTCTTTTGGGTTTTCTGCTGGACAGCCACATATATACAAGTTTGAGTCTGACTGTCTTCTGGCCCTCTATGTCATAGACATGTGCATTATTTGGATCTGAAGCAGGCAGGGATCTTCTTGAAGAAACCACAGATTTTCCTGGGCATCCATAGTTGCCATGCATGCACTTGAGTTACCTCAAACACCTATCTTTTGGGCCTTCATGGCTCCTGCGTGAATCTAGGAAAAAGCATGGCTTCTTTAAGGACCTGCTTGCAGATACAGTTCTGTTGCCCACTTTGGATCCTAATACTGAAGTATTATTATATCATTATAATCCACTATAGTGAATAAAAATCCTGAATAAAGGGTGGTGTGGGGTGGGGTCTGGAGGAGAGAAATTGAAGGGAAAAATGGTGTTTCTATCCTGGAAATTCCACCTTCAAGAAGCCTGACTAACATTGCAAAGATACATTGTAAGACTGTGAACAGGAACATTAGTTTAGGAGAGGAAAATAATTTCAACATTTTTTTTAGAGATTCCATGAATTAGAGTTTAAGAGCCACTCAGAAACAAAATACTCACAAAATACTTATCATCTCTCATATAAACACAAGAAAATTAATGAAAAGGATTGTGAGTGAAAAGAAAGGAAAATATGTGGAAAAGAATTATATTCTCTCAGCAGTTTAATTGTTCTTTTTAATGTTGTGCTTTTTTAAAGGCTACAGTGAAGATCCATCTTCAAAGAGTCCTACCATTTCTGTCAGTATTAAATCAGTACAAAAGAAAAATGAGGCAAGTTGTGCTCAAAATAAGTGTATTTTCTTCCATTCAGTGTTTATAAACCCTAGGTTTTATGCATCATATATAACACTAAATATGGCTTAGCACAGTACATATGCTAGAACATGCTGCACCATCTCCAGAGCAGTAGGAGGAGGATTTTGGCATTGTTTAGCTTGGTTTTTATAGAATCATAACTTGTTACTGTAAAATCAAGTTCATTCATACAATTCTTGGTCTAGACATCATCTATAATAATCAGGAGAAACATACATCTTATACTATGCTTCCCATGATAGCAGAAAAATACATTCAAATTAAAGTTGAGTGATAGTTTATAGCTTATTAATGAAGTATCATGGGCATTTATTTGATTTGGGAAATAGAGACCTACAGATTTTTGCTTGAAATGTTCAAGTCCAATAACTTTTTCACAAGTGATGAGCTATTGTGGCCCTTATTCACTACCAAAACTAGAAAGGGCCACAATAGCTCATCACTTGTGAAAAAGTTATTGGACTTGAACATTTCAAGCAAAAATCTGTAGGTCTCTATTTCCCAAATCAAATAAATGCCCATGATACTTCATTAATAAGCTATAAACTATCACTCAACTTTAATTCACTACCAAAACTGAAGTTTTCTGCTTCAGACCCTGCCTCTCAAACAAGGTTTCTTTGACTTTATGTCTTTATATTCTGAGGTTCTTTGGACATTACTATGGAAAGAGCTAGTGGTTGTCAGTGAATTTTAATTTTTAACTAGGACAAGCTTTTTTAAACTGAGGAGACAGACTTTGAGTAGTTGGCTTTAGGACCCAAATTATCAAAAATATAATTACATGTTCAGTAAATTATAATTAATTAAGTTGATGATATGATTACTCCCTGTGTACTTAATGAGTGCCCCTTTTGCCCCATTAAAAATGACAATTCTGTAGCAATTTTCATAAGCACTCAGGGTGCTGCACCAAGTATAATTAATGCCTGTAGGTTTCTGTTGAATAAAATTTAGTAATTGATTGAAAACTAACCATTTGTGGATATTTTACCTCTGGCCCTGCTCCATTTTTTTCCAAATTCCCTTTTTTTTTTTAAAATTCAGTCCTTATAAGGGACTGAAAGTAGTCCTTAGTTTTCCCTTCCCCCATCAAAAAAAGGTTACTCACTTAAGTTTCTGTTTATTTTCAAACTTGTTAGATATTGAATCTGTAAAATAACACTGCAAACTAGACTTTTTAGAAGTTATTCATAACAATATTGTATATTATATGAGCACATATAACTTTGGTTACATGTCACTGTCACAGTACTAATCATTTAAGGAACTCCAACGGTTGACTGAAAAACAGGGTATTAAGTGGAATAAATAAATACTAAATTTTATCAGTTTAAAGTGGTGGAATGATAACATGTTCACGTATGCTTAAATGCTCTTTTTAAATCACAGCAGCTTCCTGAATTAAAAGTAGAATGTCAACAGGATGAACCTTTAATGGAAACATCTGAGGGAAAATACACAAAGCTGGATGGGTGAGAGAAATTAATACTCTCTATATCCATAAGTCTATGTGTTTTATTCTTTGCTTTATTTTTATTTGCTAATTTGATTATTATGAGTATGTATCAGAATTTAACCAGCAGGTTATGTCTTAAGTAGTTCTACAGCCTTGCTCTCCATCAGGAGTAGGAGGCCCTGATCTGTACCCACATACTACCTGCTAATACTTATGATTTTTTTCCTAATATATAACAATAATAGCATATCTTTTTAATGGCCAGGAGTGCTTCACAATGAAGTACTTCCAGCTTGACATCTTTATTCTCCTGAATCTTCTGGACCCCACATGAATCCAGAGGTAGGCTAGGAAGTAAAGACAGCTGAAATCCTGCCCTTCACTTTGAAGTACTCTCAGCTGCTCAGGAACAAAGAAAAGGTCAGATCCAGTGACAACTAGCTAATAAGAGGAGAGGCTAAGAATGACAATAGGGAATAGGAATAAGAATGGCAAAGAGCTGGGAATTATTTGATGGAGGAGGAGGAGGAATTAGTAGGGAAAGCATGTTTGGGCAACTGAACATGGATGTGTCAAGCAGGAAAGCTGTCAGGACTAAGAATGACCTGATACATGGAAAAGGAAAAAGAAAGGGTGGGGCTGGGCTCAGGAAAACTAAGAAGAGCAAAGGAATCATTTAGGAAGGCATGAGAAGGAAAATATTTTGTGTGCATGTATTTTGGAGAGTTTTGCATAAGTGAGAGTAGTGATTGTGAGAGAGAAATCAGTAACTTAGTTGAGTGAACTTTGCTAGGTTTGTAGTATGAGTGGATCTCATGTATGATGTATATATGACAGAGTAGACTGTCATATTGTGTGTGTTTTAATGGGAGTGATAATCTTGAATAATTGTTTTTATTGTATTTTTATTGTTTTATTGTATTTTAATATTTATTGCTGTTTATTGTATTTTAATATTTATTGCTGTTTTATTGTGAACCGCCCAGAGTCGCTTTTTGTGAGATGGGCGGTACCTAAATTTGAAATATAAATAAATAAATAAATAAAATAAGGAGTTGCATATTTAGAGATATGGGTTTGTAACTTCTGGCTGATATTCTACCTTGCATTCAGATATGAAGGCAAATTACCTGTATTTTAGTCTTAACATTTTGCATTTCTAAAAATGTGTATATTATGACTAGCTACACCTTCCATTGCAAACATTGTATCATGGCCACTTGTGAAGTTTCCTTAAAATTCCTCAAAATCCCTCCCCCCTCCCACCCCCACACCTGTTTAATTTCTTCTGATTCTTTCCATTAGTACTCTTAGAGCCGAGATAAGGATAATATGTTTGAGAGAACTCTGTTTATTTGACTTAGGTTTCATATACACATGGAGAAGAATATTTCTTTATGGCCCTGTGTATTAGTTTTCCAGAAAAAAAAATCCCAGATTTGGTAGGGATATTGAAACATATTCATGTTTATAGATGTAGAAGTTGTATTTGCATATGAATATGTGTGGCCAATAAACCTACATCACGCACTTTGTTCTAAGAAACCATGTAGTTTATTTTTATTTTAAAATTTCAATCTTTGGATTCTATTCTTTTGTATCTACAGTGTTACTTTTATTCACAACTTTCATCAATAAATGTATTTCTAAATATACTGTTAATATACTTTTTAAATACTTTTCTAAATATACTCAACAGAAGCAGACATCTTCCAAAGATGAAGGTTCATAAAATTGTTCTTCCTTAATTTTATTCCCCTTGTTTTTCCATTCCTAACAGCTAATGATGTTTTTGTTAATGGTTTAAATGAGTAATTTGTCCTTTCAAAGAAAAGTATATATGGACTCCCTTTAAAAATTTAACTTTTGGTCATTTAACAGTACTGATTTCCTTTTTTTTTTTCTCTTTGTTGAGCAGTTACCTTTTATTATTTCAACCTAGCATTTAGCCCATAGATGTTTTTGTTCAGTTAGTTACTACTGGCTACAGAGACCAAATGTAAACAGTCCAAAGTTGTGAACAAGGTAACAGTGTTTGTTTAAAAACAGAATTTACAAAAAAGCTGACTGCTATGATAAAGAATGAATAGTAAGTAATACATTTGAAACTTTTAATTAAAATAATTTAGTTAAAATTCATTCATATGCATTCAAATCAAGATTTATCATGTGTTAAAAGTATTATGTATCTTTCTCATTGTATCTCCAGTACTACATGTGAGGTAGTTCCCAGTGATGTTTCTCTTTCATTTTGCCCTGAAAGGAGGGCAGAAACATCTAGGTAAATTATTCTCTGAAGTTTATGAAATGCTGTCTATAATCTGTCCCCTTAATTAAAAATTATCAGTATTTCAGAAGTTTATGATCAGTTGTCATTAGTAGATGGTTGGTTATCCTTAGGTTTACTTCTGAACTGCCCTGGAATAACTGGGGATCCCCAGGAAGACTGGGAGGCATTTAGGGATGTGGGGGAGGCGCCAGTATTTAATTCCTACCCTACAATAGTATGTTTGAATAATAATTCCAGGTGGAGGAATTTAAATTGACAGAGTAATAGCTAATTATTATCAGCCACCTGGAACTGCGGCTGATGCTATGATGAGAGATTATTGTGTATATAATGTTGATTTACGGAAGACTAACTGGAGACATACGTGTAATTACTCAAAGAATGTCATTGTCAATTTGGGGAGGAGAATAAAAATCCTAAGGAGAAACATACACTTCCTCACCAATAAAACAGATGAGATATCAGATGTAAAAGAACATTATTGTCTCATGTTCCTCTTGTAATTTTACATCTGGGTTTACCAGTATGCAGCTTACACAGCTTGGCTTTCAAAGCAAACGGGCTTTCATGCCTTTTGTTACTTAGGGATTGCTCATGATAGCCATTTCACACAGTCAGGTATTCCTGTGATCCACTCTGGATAGATATGCCAAGTCACATCCTAAGCAGGAACTATTTATTTAATGTTCTTAAATCATTAACAAAATTAGATACATCCTAAATATGCGATCAGTTTGGCTCTCTTTGGAGTGGCTTGTTCCTAGTATTTCAGACCTTGTATACACCTCTACAGAACTAGACTCTGTATAGATTGGATATTTAAGAAAAGAGTCAGAATCTTGATTTCTGTATTTATCACAGACTATTTCCCATTTTATCTCTGCAGTGTAGACATCACTGTTTCAGAGGATCGGCCTTCTTTCACTGTTGTGTCAGACATTCTTTCAAGTAATGCTGGTGCAGAAAAAGAGATGGTTGATGGAAAAGAAACAACAGCACAGCCACCAAACACCTCAGAGGTTGTCGGGCAAATGCTACAAGATGAAATGTTTAAGTTGATTCAGGTGAAAATGTATCATTATGAAAAATATAAGCATATGGATTAGATTTTACTAAATTGACTGAAATCAATGAAGTTCTAAGGATGTTTATATGTCTGTAGCATAGTTTATCTGTCTGTAGTATAGACAATACCAGACTCATCATTATATTACATTAATTTATTACTCCTGTGTTGTTTGTTTATCACATTTAGTTAGCTGCTTGTTACTCAGATGACTTATATAGGATTCATAGCCAATTTATATGGCAGATGCTGAGGCATAAAAATCTGATGCATAGAAAAGCAATTGAGGCTGTGTCTCATGACTTCACCTCTAGCATCAGTTTGAACCTGATCTCTGCCTCTGTGTGTTTAGCATAAATCCTGTTTCCCGAGCCCATCTGTGTACAGTATGCATGTATCTTTCTCTCAACAAACACTTGATTTCACCATTTTTTTAAAAAATGCTGATGTGGCTTCATTAACGTTGCTAAAGATGGAGAGAAGTCAGTAATTTGCTTCTGTCAAAGAAAAATAAAATGTTTCAATTTAAAGAACAACTGAAAATTCTTAAGATGATGCATTTAAAAAAAAAATCCCCAGAAATGAAAGCAAAATTATCTGGTTTTTCCTCAATAAGTATGAGACAATTAGATACATTGCATAAGGAAACCAGCCTCTGTGCATTTAAGAGTGGTGTGTTGTTGTTTTTTTAGTTTTGGAACATAATCTGCCATGGTCTGATGACATCCTGTTGGAAAGAAACAGGAGGAGTGTGACTGTATTCACCCTGTGTGATCATTTGGTAGCTGTTATTAACTATCAACCATGATATCTTGCTGGACTGTCTTCAAGAGTCGAGGGATAGGAGCACTATACAGAGTTTCTGCTCCTGATTGTGGGGATGGTCTTTGAGAATAGAATTAGGTACCTGGGCTTCAGGACCCTGGCACAGTTTTGTCCCCAGTGCTATTTGTCGTCTGTAGGAAAGTGCTAGAATTACGTATGAAGAATTTTAAGAATGCTGATAACATTTTTACTGCATAAAATCTGAAGTAGGAAAAGCTGTATATGTCCTGAATCAGGGTCTGGATGCAGTGATGGGGTGGAAGAGGGCCAGTAGAATCATGACAAGACAGGAACTGAATCCTGACAAAATGGGAATTGACTGTTCTCTATGGGGTTGTACTTTCTAAGAAACAGCAGGTATGTAGTTTGGAGTATATTTAGACTTATAATTATAGGACCATAGAGTTTTATCTTGCAGTTATTAAAATAACAATAACGTTTTTTAGGAAAAGTGTGTGTGCACGCATGCTATAACTTTGGAGATTTTACGCTACTTTGGTTTCCAGTGGGAATTCAGGTCATACCTATGTTTTTTAACAAAAATGGGTGATGCTTTGAAATGCATTAGATCTTGAAGTTCTTAAGTACTTCTCATGTTAAGAAACCACTATATTGTCCCCTATATGCCCTGTATGTTGTCTTTGAGAGTTTGCATTTCAAAGTTAAAAGCGGGGGGGGGGGCAAAGGATTCCAGAACTAATGTTTCTGTAAATACAAAAACTGAGTTGCAAGCCAATTCTAAGAAAACGGTTTAAAAAGGAATTCTAAACTGCTATAGAAAGTAAACAGTCAGCCAGTGGTTTTCTCAACATTAAACTCTTTAAAAGATTCTCAAACAAAATTCAGAACATAGCAAAAGACATTCCTTTGTAGAAGTATGTGAAACATTTTGAGTTTGAAATATTTTGAGCTTAAAATGGACTGTTTCACTCTCACCAAAAGCATCCCAGGGCTCTTCCAACCTTGCTAGAAGTTTTTCAAGTTCAGAAAAGCCTGCTTTGAGTTCAGAATGCTTCCAGTGAGATCAAAATAACCAGTTGCATTAGAAATATTTTGCCCAACACACCTCCATGCCTCAGAAGTTGGTAGCACCTAGCCAACCCTGACTCACCTTGGAAACTAGGCAGAATCAAGCTTGGTTGGTACTTGGTTGGAACTTTAGCTGATGGCTAAACTGAGAAGAGAATGGTTGATGGCTAAATATCCCAGAGGATGATGGCAGACCGATTCGGTAATGCTGCCAAGAATAACACATTGCTGCAAGTTGAGTTTGAAGCCAGAGTGTCTTTATTCTTGAAATATTCTGCTGACCACATAGAGATTAGAGGTACAGCTGAAAGTAAGCCCACTTGGAACAAACCTATTTACCTTTCTGTGCATTAGATATACAAAGTGGAAGTGTGGCACAGGTGGTGGGGCTTCTGAATAGTGGAAATGTTTTTTCCAGATGAGAGTGAGCATATTGTAATGAAAATTCTAGATACACACTACCTGTACTTCAAATATAAGTTAAAACTGTGCTGTTGACTTAGTGTTATATATGGATGTGCAGTAGAATGTTTGGTATTATTCAGCTCCTGATTTTGCTGGCCTTAACATTATCTCACATTCCTAAATTACTGTGCACCTTTTCTGAAGCTGATGCGTTAGGATGATAACACTGTGATTACTGAAGCAGGATAATATTTTGGCTGTTACCTGTTTTAATAGGATAATTGCATAGTTGCAAATATTTAGTTAACAGATTTTAGCTAAGAGAAATTTTCAGCAAATATTAATTTCTTATGTTCTAGCTGCAGCAGATTAACTATATGAGCCTCATGCAAATAGTTGGATTTGCCAACTTGCCAAATGTGTCACAGCAGATTCAGCAGCCGCAGGCCTTTCCATTAGGAAGAAGCCTGGCTTCAAACACGGAAGAGAGTAATATACATCGATCTCCCCACAAACAGCCAGCAGATTGTGTTCAAAAACATACTGGCCATCAGATACCAACTCTGGAAAACAACTGGAATGTTGGTGAGAAAAATAGCAGTCCTCAGGAAGAAGAGAACTTACCTGATCAGAACCATGATGGAAATAACATGGTGAGTTGCTGAAATTTTTAAAGTGAAAAGCTCATATTCAAGGTTTTTGTTGAATATATTCAGCAAGTATGACTATAATAAAAATCTTACAGTGTAATATTTTGCCTTATTTAGAAACCTGTGCACTTCAGTGATTCTTCAGTGTTACGAGAGAGTCAGTCTGTTGGTGCAAGATTGATTCTACCACCTCAAAGCCCGCCTCATCAGAATCCAGCCAGGCCACTTCCTCTGTTATCTGCTTCCCTAAGTGCTGAGAAGAAACCAAAGCTTATTCAGTTTGCAAAACCCTTAAATACCATAGAGGGTTTTCCTTTGCTTAAGCTAAAAACAAGCCATCAATTTCAGCCACTCAATTTCTGCCTAGTAAGCCCCCCCAGAGTTTCCTCTGGACTATTCTCACGACAAAGAGAAGCCTGGGATCCCCCTTCAGCTCTGGCACAAGATCCTCCAAGTTTGCAGATGTCAGGACCCACAAATGAGTCCAGAGCACATCTAAAGTTGAATCATTATGACCAAAATGTTATAAAACAAGCACAAGAGCAGACAAACCATTGGATAGAAACAGTCAAGAAAGAGACTTCCAAACATTTACCTTTAGATGAATATGGAAAAAAGGAAGATGTAGCACCATTACAAAACTTCCATGAACGTCTAAAGGCAGAAAAACCATTGGTTGACAATGAAATTAATTTACATAAAACATGCAGAAATTTTACTGCAATTCCTTTGCTATATCTGAAGACCTGCCCCAAATCCAAAGGTTTACCAATCAGATTTACAACAAAAAATACAGATTCCAGAGGACCCCTTGAACAGACAGGATTACCATTGCTTTATGCTAATTTACCTCCACTAACCAAGGTAATGGATTTTATAAATATGTATATTATTTTAATTTAAAGTGTCTTAACAGCACTTTCATTTAAGTTTATAAATGAAATATTTCTCAACTTGATTTACTCCCCAAGTATTGAAAGAGAAACATTATTTTATGGCATGTTCTCTTTTGTTTTATGAACAGTTTCAGATACCGAAACTCATTCCACTTCAAGATCTCATTGCATTTGAACAAAGCCAGCATTTCATTCAAGACCCACACCAAGGGCATAAAGACCATCCTAAGCAGATCCAGCTATTAAAAGCTAATATTAAACTGAGTGAAGCAAGACAAGTTAGGAGTAATAAAAAAAGGTAAAACCAAACATTTAATCCTGTCTACCAAATCTGATTGTAATTGTGTTAGTTTTTGCACTAAAGAAAGACATTTTATAAAGTAATAAATGTTGGAAAATAGAGCAAGTGTAGTTTCTCCATATTTTAAGAAAATATTGATTAGATTACTATGTAACCTGATAGTTGATGTAGCTAGTTGTATTCTCGTATTACTTTAACAGCATCACCCCAAAATTGCTTGTTATATGCCCAACACCAGCTTCTTGAATCTACCAGAGTCTAAGCAGAGCTATCATTCTGCTTTGGAGGCCCATGCCAGTTGAATAGGATTGAGTCTGGAACATTCTGGGAGTTTTTCAAACAACATATTTCCATGCTTTTATATTAGACAGAAGAGACGTATTAAAAATCAGATCAAGGAGAAGGAAGAAAGGATGAAAGCCGTTGTGACTAATCAACAAGATAATTCTGCAGTTTTTCCTGATGCTGTAGAGCAAACAAAGGTAACCGATAAGAAAATGTTAATTGCTAATTATCTTCATTATATTGTTTGGTTTTAAGATAAAGTATAGTATACAAAGTGTGATGTACTAGTCTACTTTTTTTCTCATTCATTCATTTTCACTCTGTAACTACAGACTTGATTTGTGTTTGCTAATATTCCAGAAAAAAATCTCATTTGTCTATAAAGACAAATTTAGCATAGTCAAGTACATAATAGTCTAGGACAAAATATTCTGTCATCCCTATTTAATTTAAGAAATAAGCATTCTGCTAAAATATATAATATCTTGCTCAGAATGTGTAAGACCTTCCAAATTGAGAAAACTATTCAGCATATAGTACATTTGAACTTCACAGCTTCATATATTTCCTGTGCATTGTTTTAAACTGACAGTGGGAGTCACAGAAGCAAATTAAATGCAGTGAAATGATATGTTATGGAAAATGCCAACTAGGTAGTATGTTAATTGAAAAGTGTACACGTAGTCCTGGGTTAACGACCACTCATTCAGCAACTGTTCAAAGTTATGAACAGTTGCGCTGAACAAGTGGTGGTTATGACCGGTCCTCAAAGTTCCAGCTGTCCCATCGGCCCCACGGTCACATAATCACAATCTGACCACTTGGCAACCAGCTCACACTTATGGTGATTGCAGCATCCCACGGTCACATAGTCACGATTTGTGATCTACCCTGCTGGCTTCCCACAAGCAAAATCAATGGGGAAGCCGGCATGGAAGGTTGGAAGTTGCTCGAGTAAGTCTCCTCCACCTGCGTACCCTCCTCGAGCCTCACTGTGCTCACACCGCACCTCCCTGGCCACTCGCCTACCCAGAGAAACCACCCCAAGCCCTGCCGTGCTTGTGCTGCTCCTCCCCACTTGTGCAGCTTCCCTGAGCCTCACTGAGCTTCCATCGCACCTTCCCCACCATTTGCACATCTTCGTGCACCCTCCTCCACCCGGCAGCAGCCACCCCAAGCCGCGCAGCACTTGTGCTGCGCCTCCCCTGCCACCTGTGCACCCTCACACACTCTTTCTAAGCCTTGCGCTTGCACCGCACCTTCCTGGCCACTCATGCAGCTTCCTGGCCACTCATGCACCCCCACTTGGCAGCAGCCACCCTAAGCCCTGCCACACTCGCACTGCGCCTCTCCAGCCACCCACACACCCTCTCACTCCCTCTCCCACCCGGCAGCAGCCACCTTCCTGCCTGCTGGCCTGCTTGCAAACTACCTTGGATTTACAACTTCCTGCTGGCTCCCCTGCTGACTTTTGTTGTTGGAAGCCAGCAGGAAGTTGCAAGAAGGTGCTCAGTTAACAGCCCACAATCCTTGCTTAACGATGGCAACAGGGACTGCGGGTCACGTGACATCATGCTTTTACAACTGCATCACTTAGTGACGGAAATTCCAGTCCCAATTGCTGTTGTGACTCGAGGATTACCTGTAGCACATTTACTTGTTTCAGTCCTCTTGTACGCGGACAACATGGTCATCTTATCCATAACCCAACTGGGCCTTTGTCGATGCCTAGTTGTTTTACTGTCCTATTGTTCTAGGGAATTTCTTGAAATCAGTTATTCCAAAACTAAAGTTCTAGTTTTCTCTAAAATGTGTTTAAGACCCTTGTTAAATGGGAAATTAGCAAATTAGTTCGCCTCACTCTATTGGATAGGTTTCCCTCATCCCTGAAGAGGCAAATTGATTCCAGTCTAGCATTTTGTGGCATTTCACTGAAGGCAATATTGTCTCTTGGCCCTGTCCAAAAACTCAAACAGAGGATTTGGAACTTAGATTTACATAATGACAGGGCCAAAATCATCCATCCCTATTATGGGGCAATTGCAGGTTCTCCATGGATGGATCCTATCCGCCTTTACAACATCCTGAATATTTCTCACAGGAGACTTTTTACCTTGGCTCGAACTGGCACACTACCTGTTATGGAGACTATAGGCAAATACACCATTCTCCCCCCACACAACAATCATATGCATTTCTGCTCAGATATAGAGGTAGTGTCAATAATCCATGTATTCCTATGCTGCACATTGTACCACCCATGGTGTCTGGCACTCATAAACTTGATTATCAGAAAGTTTAGTTGTCTTTCTGATCAAGAAATTACGGTCTTCCTTCTGCAAGACCTGATTTGGACAACCACTACAAAGGTTACCAAGTTTCTTGCAATAGCTATGGGTTGCAGAAGCCTGGTGATATCCTCTTATCATTATTAATTGTTTCAGGTTTGGGGGGGTTGTATTTTAAATGTTGTGTTTTATTGGTGTTTCTGTATTTTAAATTCTGAATTTGTGTTTTATTGGTTTGGGACTGTAATTAAATCTACTCTTCTTGTTTCATAGCAATGTACACTGAAAAATACTATTAGTATATTGAAGTATATTAATAGCATTAAATCACATGTATGCATTTAACCATGCTTGTTCTTGCATTAGGAATACCAAGCAGAATTAATATCTGGCCAGTGTGATGACAATTCATTACTGAGTAAGTTTTTTTCAGCAAAATTATGTTGAAAGATTGAATGTTCTTTCCAGTGTATCACAATTTTGTATTGAATGGCATTGGTTACCTATATAATCTGTGTATGGAATTTCTCACTAGCAGCCCCCAGTCTGCATTCAAATGATTCATGGAAAACTTTCAGAAATCTGTCTTGGCTCTGTATTTAAGTTATTTTACCGACAGTGCAATCGCGTGTGTGTGTGTGTGTTTATTTATTTATTAAATTTGTATGCCGCCCATCTCCCACAACAGGTGACATTTTTTGAAAATCAGAGATGCATTTTCAAAAAGGTTCTTGGCTTAGAGTTCTGCATATTTCTGTTCTGCTAATACATTCTACCAATTTCCCCTTAAAGTATATTAAAAGAACATTGTGGTCACTGTAAGAGGGAATACAGTAATTATTATTTATGGATGTACTGAATTGATATCCCATTTTTCTGTCCACACATCACTCAAATACAGATTATAAAACATAAAAATACATACGATACATCCCAATTAAAATCATAGGTAAAATTAAAAATCATAATCATTAAAGCCGATTCTATAATTAAAAGCTTGTCATCTTCCTGAACACTGAGGAGTGGAAGCCAAATCTTTAGGGATTCCCTTTGGTGGTGGGAAGGAAAAATCCATCATGCTTCTCCTGCCCAGGAAGGACAATTCTCTTCTCACCATCAGTTGAACAGATAGTTGCCTGGAACAGCACAGGGAAGTGCAGATTTATTTCTCATTCTGGTATTAAGGATATAATGAAATATCAGCTTAAAATCGGCTGTAATTCCCAGATTTATTGCTATATCTAAAGTAATTAAACTTCCTTCACAGAAATTGGATTAGAGGCTTTTGAATGATTTTATGGAACATGAATATATCCAGGTTTAGGAGGAATTAGCATTTGGCAGCAAAGCTTTATTATGTTGGGGTTTTTTTATCCCTCTCCTCCCTCCCTCCCTCCCCCCCCCACTACAAAATCCAGCTTTACTGACTGCAACATGCTTTAGAACAATGTTATATCAGGACCTAATGTTGTTCTGAACAGCATTGGAAGGGAGTTGCTATCAGATCTCAGATACCTGTTTTCAGTGTTAGAAAGTTTTTTAAAAAATGCAGGTGACAAATATAAATACAAATACAGTAGGCAGACTGGTGGAAGAAGGGAAATAAAATGGGTACTGCCCATATTCTTCATAAACACCCCTGATCAAATATTAGATTTTTTCCAATTTCAGGCAAATGGCTGAAGTGATACAATTAGCAATAGCTTATGAAATAATATTTTTGTTTTTGAATTGGATAATAATCCTGTGTTCTATTATTTTAGAATCAGATACATATATTTCATCGGCAGCACTACATTACCTGGCCTCTGTAGGAAAAAAGACTGCAGATCTTCAAGATGCTAGCACAAATACAGATTCTGGTAAAACACCTGCAAGAAATTATTCTGATTGCTTTTTTAAAGCTTTGAAAATGAAATGGTTTCCCATTAAAGTAATTTACTTTCTCAAAGAGCATGAATTTATGTCAATTTTCTCAAATAACGTTGAATGCTGGATTGCCAGGTAACAGTTGTAGAAGATAAATGCCCATCCAGATACTTTCATTTCTGTATTTGAAATTTGTTCTGTTCTGCAAAATTATCTAACCTTTCACTCCTGAATAAGCTCCCTTTATAATGATTTGGCAGAATACATTCTCCTCTTGATTCATTTTGATCTTATTTTTTTCCCTTGGGAATAAAGTTCTTAAATCACATCAGAATATACAAACTGTATCAGATGAATTAATTGATGAACCTGTTGGAAATCAGTCAGTTACCTCTGCTGCTGCATCTGTAACAGGTATGTTTTCTTTTAAATTATTTTTGAAGAAGCTCAAAAGTATATATTTCAATAATAAATAAATAATATTTATCCTGGTGGGATCCAGAGTTTCACGACCTGTGTTACGAGCTTCTGCTCACAAAATGGAGAAAAAATTCTTTTTTATTGAGTCCCACTTTCCCCCACTGCTATTTTCTTCTCCCAAAATCTATCCCCAGGAGTGAATTAGAGAGGAGCTGCAGGAAACTGTATAGTAATGATAAGCAACATGGACCCATAAAATTAAATAAAGCCAAAACTGACCAGATCTTGTGAGAGTTCAGAAATTTTGCCATTGATCTCATAACAATTCTGATAAGAATACCAAAACCTCACCAGAGGTTATTTTATGGGGAACTGACCAAAACAGTCTTCCTGCCTGGGAGCAAGAGATACTGCTAAACAGCCAGCAAAGGGAGCTCATCCATTCATGAAACAAGCTGCTCTAAATTGATTTTTTTTACTTTAAATTTAATAAATTAAATTTATCTATAAGATACTCAGTATTTCTGATAAAATCTAATTATCCCCAGGAATAACTCTTTTGTGTATGAGAAATAGAATATTTTATCTGTTAAAAGCTTTCTGACTTTATATATGTTTTTTTCATCAATCAAGTTCTTAAATCACATCAGGATGTTCAAACAGTCTCAGAAGAAATAAATGCTGAAACTAGTAAAAATCAGCCAATCATTTCTGCTTCTGCTTCTGCTTCTGCTTCTGCTTCTGCTTCTGCTTCTGCTTCTGCTTCTGCTTCTGCTTCTGCTTCTGCAACAGGTGTGCTTTCTGTTTATCTATTTTGTGAAAATACATTTCTGGATTTCACTGTCTTTAAATTTTAAAAAGTAGATGCTATGTACTACAATTTTATAATATTGTCCAAAGGAGTATTTTATTTTATCCAAAAGATGGGGAGCCCCTGTTTTTATGAATATTATATAATACGTCCTTTGTTGATTTATACGTTACTGTTCTGTTAGCTGCATAACTTGTGATAGTTGGCCAAAATAGAGAGCTCTTGAAATTAATATTAAATGTTAAACTTGCACTTAAAATTACATTTAATGTCTTTGGTATACATAAGGGCTTTGGTGTGTCCGAAGCAGGCTGAGTATTGTTTGTTCTGTTTCTGCAGTTTAGAAATTAAAATATCTGTTCAGAAGTTTTTTCACTATTAGAGAAAATAGGAATCCCTGCAGTTGTATGTCCTCATTGGACCTCAGGAAAGGTTAAGAACAGCCTTTTGGTGGCTGTGGTCATACCCAACTCCTTTTTGGGGGCAAGGTAAAGGTCACCCTGGGTAGAGCAAGGAAGCAAAGATGTACCTTAAGCACCTACCCAAACACAGGATTTTCTGGTATTTATTCATAATTTGGGAAGGTGAGGCTCAATTCTTTTTTAGTATGTTAAATTTATTTTAAGGCTCACATCACAATTTTTTTATATATGTACATGTATTTCCTAAACCATGATGCCATGGTTTAAATGGTGATTAAACCATGCCATCAATGTTCAGCAAAAGTAGTCAAAAGATACTCCATGGGCCATAACAAAAGAGTTTCAGGAAGCACACACGACCTTGGAAGTCAACTTGCCTACCCTTGCTTTACATGTCCAAAAAAAATGTCTTACTCTGCAATTACATTTTCAACATTTCAGTATTCATAGCAATGCTGGTTAAGTTTCCAAATAGCTTTTTCAGCTCACCAAGCTACATCCTACCTTTGGGACTTTTAACCATGTTCTTTTCTTCTGTAGAACTGTTGCCTTCTTGCGTTCCTCAGACATTGCCACCAGAGTTGTATCTGAATGTTAAATCATCCAGTGAAACTACAGAGAAGCCTTTGCCATCTTCATCTGATTTGGTCAGTCATGAGAAATGTCTCCTGAAAATGCAACCATGTGTCTAACTATTCAGTAAATTGTCACTTACGGGAGGAAAGGTTCAGTTCTTCAGGGCAGTTGTATAAATATTTAATAGTTTAACAGTTTGCTACCTATAATTGTGGTTTGTTTGTTTTTTTAAATATATGGTGTAGGCTGAACAGAGATATATCAGTGTGACCGATATAGAGGCTGGAGATCTTCTCAAGAATTTTCCAGTTATATCTGAGCCTGGTGCACAGCCTATTGTCACACCACCTGTGAAGCCTGAATTCCCAGCTTCTACAAGACCGCATTCTCCAGCAGCCTCTGTTAGCAATGTGGTACCACTGGAAGAATTTAAGAGAGAAGGTAAACATCTACAGCTTTTGTTTTGCAACATTTGCTTTTAAAATGTACCCAGGGATACACAGGTGGGGGAGCGGGGAATCATGTATAATCTCATACACGGGGAATGTATTTTCTCTCTCTCTCTACTCTGACAGCTTATTAGCACTTTGTGAGGAAACTTTGAAATTTTGTAGATAAATAAAATTTTGTTGTAACTTTTCATTAAACCCTGTAATTGGCTGCATTGGGAAGTATTTGGCACTTGTTTTCTTTGTTTGATTGAAAGAATATAGTCTTCAAATTGAATTGTCTCTACTACCACCAGGAATAACAGAGGAAGAAACTGCTGGCGATGATCTTACTTCACGTCTCCTTTGTGAGGATTTTCCCAATGTTTACACAGGATTGTTAGGCCAAAAGATCAGTAGACAGCATTTTTCTGGCAAACTACAAGAAATGGATAGACAACTATCATACTTACAAAATTTGGCAGAAAGAATGGAGAAAGAATATAGCGCTACTAAATTGGTATATTTCGCTTCATGTTCTTTCTTCTGTTTAAATCTTTCTCTCCCTTGATAACAGGATATCTTTTTAATAGACTAATAATTATATGTACTTTCAAATGGAGGAGAAAGCATATGTCTTTGATATGCCACTAGATTTCTGGCTGGTAGTGAATTGCTTAGAAAACTTTGTGTGAAAGTTAGGGATATAAATTATTTTCCTGTGATTGGGAAAGATACTTCCTTGATCTTACATTGGGCTTAAGTGACTTGAAGTAAAGCATTTAATTTTAATTCATTTTCATTTTAATTAAGAATTTTAATGAGAAAAAATCAGATACAAACTAATATATAAAGTATAGAATTTTATTAATGTTTTCACTGTGAGGATATATATATACATAAAAATAACAAACTAAAGTGTTAAAAGCATAGATCCAGATATACTTTCTAGTTGAATCTTCATCATAAAAGAACTTTCTGCAGATGTGAACAAAAATCAGTAAAGAAGAGAGGCTTTTTTTAATATTAATAGCTGCAGTTGTAATTTTTTTTCCAATTTGTTTGGGTTAATTTTGGACTCCTGTATTGATTAAAATGGGAAAGAGATGCTAGGAAAAGACATGCTCTTGAAACAATAACGTTAGACAGATACTGATTATATATTGATTTCGGTGAGAAATGCTGCATGTCACAAACATCTCTTTTTTGCAGTTTGGGGAAACAGTGGAAGATGTCAGTATGATACCTGATCAAGAAGAGGATGATATATTGTTCTTTGCACCAGGTGTTAAGCTTTGCAAAGCAGGTGAGTCTTACTGGTTGAGGCTTGAATTAAAATAATATGGCTGTAGGGAAATCTAGATATGAAAAAGAAAAGGGGATTCAGAGTATATACCTCCTTAACTTAAATGCATCTTGACCTGAGATTGCATGACAGCCCTGCCACCTCAGGAGAAAGGGCACATTGTTTATAGAGATGCCAACAGGTACAACTCTTGTCCCCTTTTATGCTTCATCTCACCTTTTCCCTTTAAACCCAAATTGCTGCACAGTCCTAGAAAATAGATCAGGAGTGTTTGCACCTCCAAAAAAGTGAGGAAGTTAGAGAAGATGACAGCTTTTATTGGGGTAAAACATTCTGATATAAATAAAAAGCAATAGGAAGATTTAGCAATAATGCTGTTGTCTAATTGGCTGTCCAAAAATCAGTAAGGTAGAACATCATAAATAGCCAATAATAATATCAGTTAGAGCAGGTTAGTCATAATAACTTAATTTTTATTTCATCCACAACCAATTTAATCATGTGGCAAAAAATCCACACCATGGTAATGGTGGATTATAATTCAGTGCTTTAAGATCAAAGAGACATAGACTATTTTAAAAGTATTCATCTTGTACCAAGAAAACTCTTAAAAAGATACTCATAGTTGATGTAATTCCACAAGCTAAGCTATCTCCATCAAAAATGTAACTATCTCCCTTCACATAATAGGAGCACATAAAGGAGATTTAGTAGATATATATGGGAGAAGCCTAGTCTCAAGCCATTACAGGTAGTCTTTGAGTTATGATGGCAATTGGACCGGAATTTTCATCATTAAGCAATGGGGTCATAAACAGCAATGTCATGTGACTGTTACTTAGCAGCAGCAGTTCTGGCAGTCCTGGTTGCTATCATAACCTGAGGACTGCATGGCTTGTTAAGTGAGGACCTCGTGATCACAGAACGTCTGACTTCCAGATGGCTTCCCCATTGACTTTGCTTGTGGGAAGCTGGCAGGGAACATCAGAAATCATGATCATGTGACCATGGCTCGCTGTGATGTCATAATTGTGAGCCAGGCACCAAGTGCCTGGATCACAATCACATGACTATGGGGACATTGTGACAGCTGGAACTCTGAGGACTGGTCATAAGTACCATTCATTCAGCACTGTCATATCTTTGAACAGTTGCTGAAAGAATGGTTGTAATCTGAGGGCTACCTATATGCATTTTAGACATCAAAGCCAGAACTGGAATTGAGCTTGGGAATTTGTTAGGGAAACTGATTAATTCTGGTCGTAATGTAGTTTAGTCTTCCAGCTCCAGCCAGCCATCTTTGTTGTTGTTGTTTGTGGAAGATAAGTGTGGCCAGGCTGTTTTCATCTTGAGTGGCTGGTAGTTAACATAATAGCTGCAGCTGATAAAAGTGTCTGTGCTACTGAAACCTCTTGATTTTATAATGATATTATGGGATCATTATGCATGTCCTGAGCTCTTAAAGGACCATCACCCCTTACAGCCCATCAAAGCACATGCCATAGTAAATCTGCACTCAAATCTTTGTGGTACTTGCTATAAGACAGGAACATAGCTTCTATCCTGAAAGTTGCATACCTTTTTATATTATGCTTCTTCTAACTTTGGTTTCACTCTGTTCTTCTGTTGAACTAGAACGTTATTCAACCCGTGTAATAATGGAGAATTTTACAAAGGAGAAAGACTTCTTAGAAGCAGAACCTTCCCAAAATAGTTTCATTGCCTTGCAAACACCTTCTGTTTCACCTTCGGTATCAGCTGCTAATCATCCCAGGGTCAAAAAGCTGTCTTCCGGTAATACTGTTTACTTGTTTTTGCATTTTATTTGGTGATTCTGTAAACATATTCATAATTGTTTCTAGTATGTGTTATTTGCAAACTTTAATATATCCATATTTTTACATGAACTAGTTAACATTTCTGAAATTTGGAAAGTGTGTGATAATTCTGTCCTCATAAAGATCTCTTTTGATTCAAGTTTGACTCCTAGTGTCCTAAGCAAACATGTCCATGTTGCCTTTATGGCAACAATATAGGAACAATTTGTCATTGTTTTCTTCTAGGATGTTTGTTTTGACTTACCAGTCTAGTCCGCAGTCTTGGGATTTCCTGGCAATGTCCTGTTCAAATTCTAACCAGATCTAATAGTGTTTAGCTTTTTGGGGATCAGTTGAGGTCAGCTAGATTCTGCCACCTACTGAAGGCCCTGTACTCATAATACTTCTGAAATAATAATTTCATGTAGCCATATTTATGGCTTTATAGAACTGTGAACCAGTGAGGTATGCTGAATAGGAAGTTGAGTAGAAACACCTGTACTCAAACTTCCATCATTCTTTAAGAAAACGTGAGATGTGAAAACTCATACTAATTTGCAACTAATTTTCATGGATCTTATGGAATGCAACTTCTTCACCAGTTATATAATTTAGTTTCTACCTTCAGAATCTCTTAGAGAATCAAATTATTTTTTCAGAGTATTGTTAACTGTGTGAATTTGGTCTGTTGATTTGTTATTAAAGTATCAGTTTCCCCTGCCAATGTTCTAGGGATGATACTGACCTATGGGCCTGATTCTCCTGGACAGCTGTCTCAGTCTCTTGTGGTAGCCCAAAGTAGCAAGTTGCTATTTTCTATTTTGTTACCTATGCTCTATAACCTGCTTAGTTTTTTACAAAATATAATGGAGAAAATATTATCATAAACATCCCACTATAGTTTTCTTTCACAAAGTTGCTTTGCCTCACAACTATTGTTTACATTACCACGTCTTCATAGACCTGTGTTATGTGTAAGTTTGCAATCTGAAGTTTTCTAGTACCAGATGAAAAGTTGTGAACTTGTACTAGTGTGTGGAAGGGATGTCTGATCTTCTACACTTATTTCAGACACTAAGGCTTGAAGTGTTGGCCTATTTATCAAGTGACAGAAGAGCTTTTTAAATTCTGTGGGCCAACATTTACTATAAAATGCACCATCATGTAAGAAAGGAGGTAAATTTTGTTCTGTTTTGTTTAATGATGTCTGGGTCAGTGACCCATCAATGTGACCTGACTTGAAAAGAAATAATATTAGTTGTTGTTGTAAACTTTATTGTCATTGTATCTCATACAATGAAATTAAATACCATCCCCAGTGCACCTTATAAATATAAAAACCATAGAATAAAAAACACATCCTTCACATTCTATTCACCATTGCACAACCCCTGATGTTACATTAATATTGCACTATACAGTAGAGTTCAATATAGTTGTAGCTCTGGGATAAAAGCTATTTTTAAGCCTATTTGTCCTTGTTTTTATTATCCTGTACTGTCTGCCAGATGGTAATAGTTCAAAAAATTATCTTGAGTGATTAATATTTGGCTATTTTATTAACCCTAAAAGTTGGTTTTAGCCTAATTTAGTGATAAATTCTGTTTGTTTTGTAGATACTAGTTTTAAAATGGAAGAACAAGATGAGAGGTATGTATGAGAAAATATTTCAGAAGCATTTACTGATGTGAGGAGAGTCATACTGGGTAACTTTTCTACCAAAATGTAGACTCCTCACTATCAATATACAAGCTTACTGATTGTTTTGAAAACAGATTTTAACCTCTACTTAGCACATTTCAAAATGATAGGAAGAAGTTCTTTTATAGTGATTATAGTTTTCACTAATGGATTTATTGAGGAGCCAAATTTGACCTCCAGGTAATGCTTGGGTTATAACTACTCATTCAGCAACCAAAGTTATGATGGTGCTGAACAAGGGGGACTTATGACCGGTCCTCAGAATTCCAGCATCGCAGCATCCTGTGATCACATGATCATGAACCAGGTGCTCAGTGTCCAACTCATGATTATGACATTGCAACAAGTCATGGTCACATGATCACAAATTCCAACGTTCCCTGCCAGCTTCCCACAAGCAAACTCAATGGGAAAGCTGGCAGGAAGTCACTCCTGCCACTTTTTCACCCACCCGCACTCTAGAAGGCCTGCTTGCAGCATCCCCCTGTGGCATTCCCCCACCCACCCAAAGCTCTCACCTGCGACTCTCATCTGCCGGCCTGTTTGCCTGGGATTCCCACCTCTTTCCACTTAATGACCTGTGCAGTCCTGGGGTTACGATGGCAGCCAGAACTGTGAGATTGCCGTCGCTAAGTGATGAGGTCACATGATATTGCATTTTACAACTGCATCGCTTAGTGATGGAAATTCTGGTCCCAACTGCCATCATGACCTAAGGACTACCTGTAGTCCTAATCACACAGATATTAACATCTAAGGAAAAATATAAAATTTTATAGCTTGCTCAGTGTTGTAAAGTAGGATCACTGCTAACATGAACATTCAACAGGAAATTAAAAAATCTGAAAGGCAGCATGATGTTCCATTCATGTTGAAGTTTAGGAATAAAGTTCTTAAACATACTTCATTTATTTTTAAAGTATTCAGTTTTGTATCTCAGCCCTAGGAAGCAGGCAATGGTAAACCACTTCCAAAATCCTGCCAAGAAAACTGCAGGTACTAGTCCAGGCAGTCGCCAGGGGTCAACAATGACTTGAAGGCACAAAAAAACCCCAAATGCATTACCCCCTGGTTTAAAATATAACAACAACAGTAATAATAATAACATATATTAATGAAGTACAATATAGAAAATGATATAGTCAAATACACTGTCACTATGAAAGGCATTTTATTTTGATTATATAATATAGTTAATATATATAACAATATAGAATTTAAAGATGTATAAAAATTCTCAGCCCAAGTGGCAGCTTACCAAAACTCAACAGAAATCCAGAAATAAATGGACAAGTGTGCACACACTTGTACATACATACACTTCTATAAATCTTTGCTCTAATTTGGGAAATGACCATTGGTCAGTCTAGCTCAGTCTTGTCTAATCTGACTCTCAGTAGTCCTCTAAGCTCCCTGGACCTGATGCTGTGGGCTGTTCCACATGCAGAGCATGGTTGTAGCCAAACCTATATTTTTTTATCAATCAAACTGCATAGTCTTCAGCTAAACTAGAAACTACGATAAATGTATTGCTGCATTTCCTGTCTTATCAGTAAAAATGAACACTGCAATAGGAACTACTGCTGCGGAACAGACGCTGGGCAGGACAACCTTTCAACCTTTCCTTCCCTACTTGGCCCAGAAGGGAGGTTGCTGCAGCTTCCAGCAGCAGCTTTTTTTTCCAAAGGAAATATCAGCTAAATTATTGCTAAACTACAGGTAGTCCTCACTTAATGACCCTAATTGGGACCCAGAATTCCATTGCTAAGCGAAGCAGTCGTTAGACAAAACATCATATGACCAGGCTTCTTAGCAATGGCAGTTCTGGTAAACTTGGTTATGGTTGTTAGGTGAGGACCATGCCTTTGTTATGCTTCTCCTGCCCTGAGAGTGAACTGCCAGCTTCGTCCCACTGCCTTCTCCTCAACTAGGCCCGGTGAGCTCCCTTCGACAGACAAGGCTCCACTGCTCTGCAGCACTTGGGTCTGTTTCAACTCCCCCCATCCACCTATCTCTCCACTGGCCACTGAACGAACAGTCATTAAGCAAGGAAAATGATGAAATGAGAAAATGATTAAAATCCATCTGTTGTCTATACTTGTATGTTCATAGCACGTATCCTTGTATTTTAGCTATTTTTTTTTTAAATGTAAAGGTATAGAAGAACCATTGAAATGTTATTTAATTTGATCTCATTTATTTTAAAAGTAGCTTTCCAGTTTGCAGCAATATAATTAGTTTTTTCCACAGATATTCAGAAAATCCCTGTCAAATCACTGGCTTGAGTGGTGTTTTGGACATCATTAATGATCTTATAGTGGAGAATGGTGTTTCTCCTTTAGAGCTGGGCCTTACAGAAACTCAGGCTAAAAAAATGGCCAGGTAGTGTTACATTTACACTTTTAATAACTTTGATCTATGTACTGACGATGCTATGTTGCAAATGTTAGGTTGTATAATGCACCAAGGAGTATAGATTGGATAGATCAAAGTAGTTGTTTTTTTGGATAGGGAAAAAATGGAGTGAACAAATGCAAGTTATATTCAAATAGGGAAAAATACAGGAAATAGATGAATTTATGTTTCTGGGTTAAATATTTTCTAAGATGGGCAACAGATGGAGAAATGTTAAGATACACAAATGCTGGTAAATGCTACTGGGTAGTATGTGGTCTGTTCTGAGGAATGAATGTTGATTGAAAAGAGGGAAAGTGGCTGTGGGCATCCTTCTTCCCACTTTATATGGAAGTGAGAGTTGGGTGTGTTAGGAGAAGCAAAGTAAATTGAATGCAGTTGGAATGGGATACGTAATAAGTGGGTACACTAAAATAAATAAGAATGAATGAATACTTTGATGATTAGAATCAATATTGGATAATAGAAAAAATGAAAGTTATATTGTAAACTTAGAGTAAGTGTTTGGTGTAAATTGTTACTTATATCTGTTATGAGGAAAGTCGGAAATCATTATATTTTGTATTTTTTCTTTCCTCTTTTTTTCTGTACTTTTGACTTTGTTCTTTTTCTTATTCTTTGCTTCTTTTTTCCTTCTTTGTCTTTAATATTAGTTTTTGTTAATTTTTATTGTCTTTATCTTAAAATCTAATAAAGTTACATAAAAAAAAAGAATGAATGGGTGCTGAATGAAGGTACACTGGTACCTCGGGATACGAACTTAATCTGTTCCGTGACTCTGGGCGTATCCCGAGTTGGTCGTAACCCAACGCAAATTTCCCCATAGGGTTCAATGTAAATCCGGTTAATCTGTTCCGCCCTCCGAATTTGGTCGCACCCCGAAGCAAATTTTCCCATAAGGTTCAATGTAATTACCGTTAATCCGTTCTGGCGTCCGTGGACCACGCGTTAGGGGCGGGAGAACGGCCGGGCACCGCGCGGTGCAGCGGGAAAAAGGCCAGGCATGGCGCGGCGGGAGAACGGCCGGGAGCCGTGCGGCGCGGCGGGAGAACGGCCGTGCGGCGGGGCGGGAGAATGGCCGGGCGCCGCGCAGCGGGGCGGGAGAACGGCCGGGAGCCGTGCGGTGCGGCAGGAAAAAGGCCAGGCACGGCGCGGCGGGAGAACGGCCGGGCACCGCGCGTTGCGGCAGGAAAAAGGCCAGGCACGGCGCGGCGGGAGAACGGCCGGGCACCGCGCGGTGCGGCAGGAAAAAGGCCAGGCACGGCACGGCGGGAGAACGGCCGGGAGCCGTGCGGCGTGGCGGGAGAATGGCCGTGCGGCGGGGCGGGAGAATGGCCGGGCACTGCGCGGCACGGCGGGAGAACGGCCAGGCACCGTGCGGCGGGGCGGGAGAACGGCCGGGCGGGGCGGGAGAATGGCCGGGCGCGGCAGGGCGGGAGAACGGCCGGGCGCCGCGTGGTGGGAGAACGGTCGGGCGCCACGCCGCACGGCAGGAAAACGGCCAGGCGCCATGCTGCGCGGCGGGAAAATGGCCGCGGACCACGTGTCAGGGCGGAAAAATGGCCGTACCCCGAGGCGGAGTTCGCACATCGAGGTAAATTTTTGCAGCCGGAACTGGTTGTAACCCGAAAGGTTCGTTAGTAGAGGCGTTCGTATCCCGAGGTACCACTGTATACTGAATACTGAACTGAGTGAATAGTATAAAAGAACCTTGTTGAAGTGATTTGGCCATATAGAAAGAGTGAATGGGGATGGAATTGCAATGTTGTTGGGAGTTAGGAATCATGAGAACATAGATTTAATAAAATTGTTATTATTATGGTTGGTCGTACAGTTAGCAGTTTAGACTGGATTTGGCATTTTTATCCACCTATCGTGTCCTTCCCAAGGACCTGGGATAGGCAGATGTTGTTGTTTGATGGTGCTAAAGGCATCGCCACAAGATATAAGCTGTTCCATGTAGAGTTGCCTTTTGCAATTGAGTGTTGGTGGTGGTGATGATGGTGCTGATAATGATGATGATTAAAATATGCATGAAGGAAGAATGAATGGGTTGAGAGGGAGGGGAAGACTGGAAAAGCCATAACTAGAAAGAGTCAATGAGATTTTGAAAAAGAGGTGAGGTTTAAAGAACAAAATGCAATATGTGAAAGCAGAAGCAAGGATAGTTTGTCAGGATAGAAGGACTCTTTTTCTTCATTCTGTATGATATTACTAATCCCAAAAGGAAATAGCACGATCAGTGTATAGTTATGTATGGTGAAGCAGCTGCATTGAAGCTGGAAATCAAAAGTTCTGCAGCATCTGTTGGACCACAGTGTACCATGGTAGTCATTTTTTCTGTTATACACACATAAAGAAAGCAACCTCTTTCTCTCTGGATTTATAGAGAGACACTGCTCCTCTTTAACTGTGTGTAGTGGCTGGTGGTTCTGAACAGGGATGCTCACCTCATGTGCATCCAGTGACACACAGCCTGTGAATGGATCAGCATCCATGGGATTGCTTGTTTCCATATGTAGGATTTCCACTGGTCAGTTAAATAATTACAGGTAATGATTATCTGTAAATGCTGATTAGCAAAAGGGCAAACGTATGCCATCTGTATGAATGATAGCCATAAAACTTATTTTTTCTGTTAATTATGGCCATTTGTCATATTTTTACTTTGGGGTGTGTGTGTGGTTTTTTCCTTAAATCACAATGACCTTGCCAATTTCTGGATGTTATTACAAATTTAGAAATAGCTTACTTCCATTGCATGATTCTTTAAAACAATTGGGAAGCAAAATACGCTCAAAGGTATCTGTTCCTATTTTTATTAAGAACCATGTTGTAAAAAAATAATGTGTCAGAGGCTCTGACTTTGTTATTTCAGTCTTTCAAATATACCAAGTAAACAGTCATACCAAATGGAGAAAGATAAAAAAGAGTTACATGCTTGGATGAAAAGAAAACGAAAAGAGAGACTTGCTGAATATATGCAAACGCTGTCTGAAAAACGGGCAAAAGAACACAATCCATTCCGTTTGAGAAAAATGGTAAATTGTTACAGCTACATTAAAAGGAAAAATGTGTTATTTTATCAATATTAATCTTCCTTTTTAAGTTGTATTTCTAAATCTGGATGGCCACCCACTTAGAAGCATGGCATATCAATTATAGGAACAAATATGAGAAGACATATGAAGGAGAATAATAATAACAATCATTCTAGAACCTGAGATCAGAAGCCTCACCCAGTGTAAATTCCTCCAAAAAATTACCATATTTCACCAAAAAGGCCTGGCCTCCGGCTGCCATGTTTATTTCCATATAATGCTTCTGGACCTCACTCAGATATTTCAGGGGAAAAAGATGGTTGGGGATTGCAAGGCAGAATGTTGTTATGCAGTGCACCCAGCTGTCAAAAGCAAGCAAGCAAGCAAAAAGAACAAAAAGGAGGGCCTGTTTTCATCTGGTTAGGTAAGTAAAGGCAGAGATATTATAAAAAGCAATGAGGGGGTGCTTGAGATGGGGAAGCCATGGAAGGATATTAGGAAGGGCAGCCCGAGGTGCAGGACCAGCTCAGCGTGGGGTGGGGGGAGAGAGACGATGTAGCAGATATCCAGGAAAGTAGGGAGAAAGGACTCAGAGAAGGGAAATTGAAGGACATGCAACATTCTATCTGTAGAGAAAAGAGTTACACTGCACCATTTTGCAGTTGATCATCTTCCTCACAGCAGTTAATTTTGGTGGCACGTGGGATATGGATACTGCTTAAAAATCCAAAATGTGCCCATAGCCCCCCAAAAGTGGAGATTTCTGCTTGATTGTCTGATTAACCCATGGTATATTGCTACATTATCCTTTGGAGTATACGGAGAAACAGCAGCAGTACTGCAAAGTGCCTTTCCCCTTGGTACAGTACCTAACTATACCTTGAGTCTAGGCATTTCTTATAGTGGAGGTGGATAGCTCTTTCTGTTTGCTCTGAAAGTCAGCAGCAGGTAGAGAGTGACTAAACAAGATATTTCCCATGGACATCCTCCATTCTCAAAGGCCACAGTCTTCTAGCTAATTCTGAGAAGACTGGAACACCCATTTCTCCCCTTCCCTTTGACAAAGAAGAAGGGAAAAAGCTGTTGAAGAAACCATACAGGAGATTATTTTCTCCTTCCCAATCTTACGATTTGCAGCTTTAAAACCCTGGATTCTTCAAATTCATCCATCATCTGTGGAAATCCAAGTGGGAGTAATTCAGAATTTCTCTAAGTCTCAGTCTTTGACAGCATGATTCAAGGCGGTGGCTGTGCTCCAGGAAGAACAGCCTATGCCAGGGGTCTTTAGACTGCTAAAATCCTTTGTTAAGGTGTTTAAAATCTCTGTAAGACCATGATGGAAAATTCTGCTGGATGAACCAGTAACATTAAACATCTGGAAACTGTAATATCAAAGGACAAGGGAGACTTTTAATCTTGATGATCAAAAAGTGAGCTTTTCTTTAGGAATCACATATTTATTTCATAGTCCAACATAAAATACAATCAGGAAAAATTACACCAATTTCAGTAATAACACTGACACTGGTAAGAGATAAAAGATAAGTAAACGCTAGGATTGCTAACTCAGTGCTATAATATTAAAACACTAAGATCTCTCTATAAAAAAAATCTTAATATTAATACTAAGACTATGGACTAAAGGGGCAGGGTCTCCGAAAGCTACAAAAAGGATGTAAAAATAGATACATTAAAAAATATATAAAAAAAGGAATTATCTGTAAAATTACTCTTACCCAGCACCCTTAATTATCTGTTTTCAAATGTTAATTGCTTCCAAGCAGAATCTAGCGACGTATGTAATAAACAGTTCCTTATCTGTGGGGAGTAAAATGAAGAAGAAAAGTTTCATTATGACCTATAACGTGTCAGTAAAATAGAATGAAAGTTTCTCAACTATTTTGGTAATAGGGGTAGTGTAAAAAACACATGTGATGGTCTCGGTAGCATTTGTGCTAAATGGACAGGTTCTCTACACATGGAGGCTTTGGTAAATCTCCCATTAAGAATTGGTTAGGAATTACAGGAAGCATTATTTTCCCATCATGCTTGTAGCTATTGTTCCTTAAGCTTAGCATTACATCAGTAAATTTCCTGAGAACAATATTAAGCTTCCTCAGTTCTCAATTAGAAGAATTAATACTGCAGACCAGATAGCTGATGTAATATTGATATGTTTGCATTTTTTGTATAGTCCCTTGGACCGTCAACACGAGAGATTAAATTACAACAGAAAAAGAAAAAGGAGAAAGATAAGTATGTTATTTTTCAGTGGCATTCTAGACTTTTAATCCACTATATGTGACAATTGACATTAGAGTATTAAGGGTAAATTGTCAACATTTGACCATATGCCTTTCACTGGTCAGTCAAATTTTATGATAATTGAATGAAATAATTCTAAGATGAAGCATTTGAGTTCTGTGCCCCAGAGATAGGATGAAGGAAAGTATTGGGGAAATTTTCAGGAGAACTGGCAAAAAGTCATTGGAAGAGAAACTTTGTACTTGGGACATTGTAGAACAGATCTGTTGTATTCATTCTGTGGGTAGATTCACTCTGCTGTAGGCTTGAACTTCTAGGGGAATTCTACATTCCATATTGTTTGGCATTTTCATATATTTTAAGAGAACATATATCACTTATGCAAACCTGACAAAATAAAGATGAACCAAAAATTACAAGTTTTCCTCAGCCACTTTCGCTGGTGCTAAGATGTGTGACATATTCAGTCCTCTTGTCTCTGATCTTCATTACTAATATTTTCAGGTAGAATTTGTTGTATGGAAGTAGAACAGACAAAATCAAAACAATGTGTCATACAGTATTTTACAGGTTACTTCTTGTATCTAGTATGTTTTAGTTTTAAACCGAATGTTTTTCTAGGAGTCTCCTTTTTTCCCCAGTAGTGACAAGCTTAGATTGTTTTTAATTAATCTAGAAAGGATGTCTGTTAAAAAAAAATCTGCAGTTGTTTAGTAGTTAAATTGGCCCATTTGCTTTCTCTGAAGGGTCTTGCTATCTGAACATCATAATCTGAGAGTCAATGAAGCTCTCACTCTGATGCATGACTTGCTGTCTGATACAGTGCAGCTCCCTTCCAGTGAATATAAACCATTGCCTAGAAGAAGATCATCGTATGGTTTTAAGCAGCCACATGTCACTTCTGCCGGAGGGTAATGTATTTCAAAGTAATATTGCCATTAATTTCCCTATTTCATTCTCAGATCTACCAATGTGACAGCACTGTGCAAGGCTTCTCAGACAGAAGTCCCATTGAATTCAGTTGCTCTTATGCCTAGAAAAATGTTACTAAATTAGAGCATTAATTTTAACTTCTAACTTTACTGTGGTTCAGTATCATAGTAAAGGCAAAGTACTGAGGGGTGGTTGACAATCACACTTAGGTATGTTTCTTAAATCATCCCCATCACAGGAAAGAAAGTCAATCGTTCAGCAGAATTCTGATTGTCAGACAGGGATTCATCACCGAAAGTCTTGTGTTTTTTAAAAAAATAGAATGAACAACTTCTCTAGTCATTCTGAATTAGATGTTCCAAGCTTCCATCTAGTAGCACTGCTGAGAATCTCATTTCAAAGAAAGTATGAATATACTGTGGTGATAAAAAGGTACCTTAGGGAAATGTCTAATTACAGATTTCACTTTTCAGAAGCCCTGGAAGGTCATTCCTTTACATAATCATAGCTTCTCTGTCTTGCCAAGATGAAGAAGGTCTAATTTTCCTTGGGCTTCTCCTGAGGAAGAAGCTAGCCTGCCATCTCAGACCAGCCTTGCTTAACATGCAGAGCGGTTGAATTCTTGGAAGCTCCTTCAGTGCTGTTTCTCTCTTCACTCACTTCACTGCTGCTGCTGTCTCCTTCAGTGAATGGTTGAGGCACTGATTCATGCAACATTGGTAGAAAACACAGTGTGATACTGCATTGTATTGTAATATCGCATGATTAGCCTAAGCATGGACAGGTCTAAAGTTTTGGGAAGCTATCCTAGTATATATATTTGCAAAACGTTCTAGAGCAATTACTGCAATTATAAAAATGTGATATATTTCTTATTGAAGTTTCCCTGGGAGGAACAAGACATATGCCAAAGTTGTTTTGAATCCAGCAAGATCCCTTTCAAGTCTATCTTGTGACACAGCTCAGAACAAGGGTAAGAAGCAAAGAACTGCTTTATCATACCAGTTATCAAATATTCAGTTCACAAAGTGCATGGAGCATTTATAGACCATGTCCTACACATATATTGTATGTAACAATGTTTAAATAACACGCTTTATGGAAAAATGGAATGATAATTCAGTAGTGCATTGAAATTTTAGGGTGATGCAAATGTAAATATATAACAAAGAAGCTCTATGTTGCTGCCATGCTAAAGACAACAAGGATCACTAGATCACACTGAATTGTAATCTTGTGACATTATTTCAGGTTCCTAATCCATAATATGAAAGGAACAGTTTTCTTGTCTTTTCTGCTTAAGGTCGACTCTGCCGAGCTTCTTACAGAAGAACATCATCAGAATCCTGTCAAGGGGAGACATGCTGGAAAAGCAGTAGAAGCCAGAGGCAATGGACAAGTAGCAGGCTTGACCTGAGAAGCCATGGTTTGTGATTGCCTAACACTCAATGCTGTTCATTGGTGCTCATCTCCACTTTCCCTTTAGAAGCCTTCTGCTTTTAGAAAAAGAAAATCACCTCTCTCTAAGCTTTTTCAGTTTGCATTAGATCATAGTGACTGAACTTTTTTCAGATTTTAACTTTTCTTGTTCACCTACTTTGAATACTTTAGTGGTAATTTAGTGCAAATGCAATCATTAGCTGAGCTAAGGTAGCTCACAGAAGACCTTTATTTCATGAGCTGAAGAAGTCAAAACATATCTCAATAGATCATTGGCAGAACTTAAAATATAAAAGTCTTCCTCTCTTATGTTTTCCAGAGCTTAGGTTTTTTTTCCCTACATTGCTTGGAAGCCTCATTGAAGATGGCCACCACTGTTTGAGAGAGCTTTAAAAATCTGTTCTGGAAGCAGTAACTGTAGTCCAGAACTTGAAACAACTAAGGACATAAATTCTGTCCTTACAAATTTTCAAATCCCCTACACTTTTTTTTCCTTCTGAGTTGATAACCTTCTGAGGGAAAAGATACTGTATCTGAATATTATGGCCAGTATAGACTCATACGTTATAATGACTTTTTAACATAATTTAGCTTGTTGAGAACTATATGACAACAATGAGACAGAACACTGTTTTGAAGCTTATATTAGCCTTTTTTAGATGGACATGAAGGGGCTACAGGAACATATAGAATTGCCTTCTTGATGCCCCATACCTGAATGTGAAGGGTGCCAGCTTGATCACATATATATCAAGGGACAGGGGAACTTAGATTAATCATTGTTAATGTCCTTGACAGTAAGCTTTCTCCCATTCATGCTCAAGCCAGGAGTAGCCTCAGATATTCTTGCAGTTCATGACTCCATAATTGTTAGGATATTGAAGTTGGGAGGAGAAGCCTGTGAAATCTTGAGCACTATTCTATGGTCCTTTGTCTTTCTCATTGATAACGGATGCATGATAGATGCCAAGGTCAACCATGGCGAAGTAGCCTGTAGTCGAATAGAAATGGTTTGTTTTAGATACTTTAAGAGACATAAAAAGCAACATTAAAACTGATTTGATCTTAATACAAAATTCAAGTACAAACTACTGAATGTTTAAATTCACTATTTATTTGTTTGTTTGTTTGTTTATGGAAATAAAATTTAAATAAACACATTAAAATGCAACATTTTGCTCCCCTCCAGCTTCTGATCAGACAAGAGAGTCAGTGAGTCAGAAAAGGCTCCTCACTTCTAGTATGACATCTCAGGCCACTGAGGAGACTGAAGATGATACTGTGAGTGTTTGGAGTGTCCCTGATGAGATCCAGCAAATACTGTATGGCACAACTAATTCCTATTTCAAGAAGGTAAGGACAGCAGAAGTAATTAGTAGAAATCAGGCTACAGCTCTGGAATAGTTATTTCTTTGTGTCTTCATTTTATAGAAATATAAACTATGACAGGCAAATGGAGATTTATGTTCTGATTTCTGCTTAGCCTTAGGTGACCTATAGTCATGCACCAGCTACTGTTGTTGTGAGGATGAAATGGTCAGGGGAGAAAATATGGAATGCTTGAAGGAAGAATAAAGTAAAATATAAAATAAGAGTAGAAAATTAAAGTACAATTATACAGGTAGTCCTCGCTTAACTTCTATTTGTTCAGTGACCATTTGAAGTTACAACAGTGCTGAATGAAGGGACTTACAGCCAGTCCTCAAAGTTCCAGCCATTGCAACACCCCCACGGTTCATGTGAAGAAAATTCAGGCACTTGGCAACCAACTTGCACTTACAACCAATTGCAGTGTCCCATGGTCACACGATCGCCATTTGCGACCTTCCCTGCTGGCTTCCAACAAGCAAAGTCAATGGGGAAGCCAGCAGGGAAGGTCGCAAGTCGCTCAGGTAAGTCTCCCCTCACACCTTTCTGTGCTTGCATGCACTGTGCCCTCCTTCCCCTCTTCACTCACACACATGCCCGCTCACACACAAGCATGCACCATACCCTCCTTCCCCCCGCCCTTCCTGTGCTCACACTGCTCCATAGCACCCCTCTCCCCAACTCACATGCAGCTTGTGCCAGGCCTCCCAGGGCCTCCCTCACCCCCTGTGGCATCCCCACTGTAACGAGCTGCCACCTGTTGATCCCAAATCCAGTAACTTTCCTTGCAACCAGTATTGATTCAAAAGAAAGTTCATTTATTGAGAATAAGTGTACAGATCCAAAGCATTGCTAAGACTGATCAAAAGCGCGCCAAAAGCTGTTTTTCTTACTCCCCCCCCCCCCCTACATCTCCCTTAGTTCTTGGTCCTCTGATTCTCTTGCTGGTATGACCTTGAGCATGCCAGAGCTTGTGATAAGGAGCCATCTGCTTTAAACGGTTTCTCATTCCTACTTCCCCCCCCCTTTTACAATGGCAGAACTGCAGCATGTAAAAAACCATTTTTTTTCTTTTTAAACTAGCCATCTAATAATCTATTATAAAATCTTGCAAGGATTCTGACATACTGCCCCTCCACAAAAGAAGATGTCAGTCAGATGATTCCTCTTCTTCACTCTAAAAAAGAAAAAGCAAAGAAAAACATAATACAATAACCCTTCTAATTGTTAAGGCTTTGTAGGATAAACATCATAAAAATTTTTAACTAAATGTGGAGCCTTTACATGTTTCTTGTCAACCCATTCAGCCATTGATTTGGGAAAATGTTTCCACTGAATTAAAACTTGAACCCCCCCCCCCCCCATGCTTTCTACTGTCCAGTATCTCTTTAACTTCAAAATGTTGTTCTCCTTCAACCATCATCGGTTTAGGCGGTGCCGGGGAGGGATGCCATTGAGATGACTCTTTATAGGGTTTAAGCAGGTCGCAGTGGAACACTGGATGGATTCTTTTAAGGGTAGCAGGCATCTGTAATCGTAGGGAAACTGGATTAATTACTTTATCTATAATAAAAGGCCCCACGAACTTTGGAGCAAGCTTTCTGGAACGTTGTAATGATTTAAGATGCTTGGTAGATAAAAGAACCTTATCTCCTACTTTCCATTCTTTTTCTGGGGTTCTCTTAGCATCTGCAAATTTCTTGTACGTTGCCCTGGCCTCCTTCAACGACGCAGCAATCTGAGGCCACACTTGTGTCATTTGTTGGACCCATTCATCAACTGAAGTGACTTGAGTGGATTGGTTAGGTAGTTCTGGGATTGGTACAAAGTACTGTCCTGTAGCTATTTTAAAAGGGGTGAGGCCAGTGCTTTGGTGCACTGCATTATTATAAGCTACTTCAGCAAATGGTAACAGCTCATCCCAATTGTCTTGTTGGTAGTTAATGAAACATCTCAAATATTGTTCTAACACTGAGTTCAGACGTTCACATGATCCCACCGTCTGGGGGTGGTACCCTGAACTCAAGCCTTGGGATGCCCCCAGTAGGTTTAGGAATGCCCTCCAGAACTTGGCAGTAAACTGGACCCCGCAATCCGAAATTATTGGTTCTGGGACACCGTGAGCTCGGTAGACGTGTTGTATAAATAACTTAGCCAGTTTGGGTGCTGATGGAAAGGATTGGCATGCCACAAAATGTGCTTGTTTGGAAAAAAGATCTGTAACTACCCAAATAACTGTGTTTTTGTTGCTTTCAGGCAGGTCTACAATAAAGTCCATGGAAACTTGCTTCCAAGGAGCCCCTGGATTTGCTACTGTCTGTAGAAGCCCCATTGGTTTGCCCCCTCTTTTTTTTGCCATTGCACACGTGGGGCATGTAGCTACATATTCCCCTACATCTTTTCTCATTGTTGGCCACCAAAATTGTCGCCTGAGTAGATGTAATGTCTTCACAAAACGAAAGTGCCCACCTGTTCTGCTGTCGTGACTTCTTTCCAAGACCCACTTTCTAGCGTCTGCAGGGACATACAGCTTATCTTGCCACCACCATGCCCCTTGTTTGTTCACTAGTAATTGGCTGTTGCTTTTAAACCAATCATCCTGAGCAATCTGGGCATTTAATTTTTTCAACAATTCTCCTGGTTGTTCTTCACCCCTCTTTTTCTGAGCTCTAGTGACCACCCTTAGGGCTGTTTGGGTACATGGAATTACAGGAGCAACTACTTCCTCCCGCTTGCTGTTATGTTGAGGCAATCGAGACAGGGCGTCTGCCAGAAAATTTTTTCCCCCAGGAATGTACTTCAGGGAGAAGTTAAATCGATGGAAATATTGTGCCCATCTCATTTGCTTGCGTGACAGCTTCCTCGGTGCAGTCAAAGCTTCTAAATTCTTGTGATCAGTCCAAATTTCAAAGGGATGGGGTGATCCTTCTAACAAGTGTCTCCAGCAAACTAACGCCCAGCGCACTGCGAACGCTTCCTTTTCCCACACCAACCAGCGTCTCTCAGTTTCTGAAAATTTCCGGGATATGTATGCACATGGAAACAGCTACCCCCCTGCCCCCTTCTGTAACAACACAGCTCCCACTGCCACATCCGAAGCGCCTGCCTGTATGACAAATGGCTGTTCTGGATCAGGGTGCTTTAAGATCGGTTCAGCTGTAAACAGACGCTTTAAACTTTGAAAAGCTTCCTGGCACTCCTTAGTCCAGGCCAGGGGGGTTCCAGGTTTTGATGTCTTCGCTTTGTCCTTGCCCTTGGCTTTCAACAAATCGGTGAGTGGGAGTGCTACTTGGGCAAAGTTGGGTATGAATTGCCGATAGAAGTTAGCAAAGCCCAGGAAACTTTGAAGCTGACGCCTGGTTTTGGGAGCCTCCCAACCTGTGACGTCCCTCACCTTGACCAGGTCCATTTCAATTCCCTGATGCGAAATTCTATACCCCAAATAGTCAATTTGCTGTTTATGAAATTCACATTTGGAGGGCTTGGCATACAATTGAGCCTCCAGTAGTTTTTTTAGTACCTTCCTGACCAATTGTACATGTTGCTCCATGGTCTCAGTGTAAATCAGAATATCGTCCAGATAAACCAATACCCCCTGGTATAAATGCTCTTGTAGCACCTCATTTATAAGTTGCATAAACACCCCTGCCGCTCCTTTTAATCCGAACAGCATTATTTCATAACGGAAACACCCCAGGGGCGTGTTAAAGGCAGATTTCCATTGATCTCCTTCCCGGATTCGCACCCTGAAGTACGCCTCCCTTAAATCCAGTTTTGTGAAAATTTTCCCTTTGGATAAATGGGCCAACAGATCTTTCATCAAAGGGAGTGGGTACCGGTTGTCAGCAGAAATGGCATTTAGCCCTCTATAATCTGTGCACAAACGTAGGGAGCCATCCTTCTTTTCCCTAAATAACACCGGTGCAGCAATTTGAGAATGCGTAGGTACAATAAAGCCCCTCTTTAGATTCTGATCAATGAACTCCCGCAAGGCTTCCAACTCTTTGGGTGTCATTGGATACATTTTCTTCCTTGGAAATTTAGCCCCAGGCTCAATCTCTATGGCATAGTCACAGGCGCGATGGGGGGGTATCTGATCTGACTCCCTTTCGCTAAACACCTCTTGCAGGTTGAGGTATTGCTTGGGAATCTGAGTTGCAGCCTCCCCTGCCTTTTCCCTACTCACAGCGCCCATCTCTTCATCTGACAACGTTTCGGTAACTCCTTCAACTTGCACTCCCCCCCTCTTTGGGAAACGCAAGATCTTTTCCTCCCAGTTCACTTTTTAACCAGTTCATGCCCAGAAGCACTGGGTTGCCTGCCATGGGAGTCACTAGGAATTTAATAGTCTCTTCATGGTCCCCCATGGTTAGCTCGAGCTCTTCAGTATGATACTCCACCGGCCCTCCCCCCGCTGGGGATCCGTCCAGCTGGGTAAAAATCACAGGGGTTTTGAGTCTCTTTAAGTGCAGTCCCAAACCCTGGGCGAGGGCGGGATTAATCAGATTTCGGGAGCAGCCAGAGTCTATCAGTGCCCGCATCTCTGCCCTTCGCTTCATCCTCACCACCCTTAGTTCCACCCAAATTTTAATGGGACTCACCCCCATCTCTTCGCTCTCCGAGTCCTCTCGTGAGCTGCTTTCTTTCTCTCGAAGAGCAGCCGTCTGTCGGAGAGAGAGCGGAGCTAACAATTTCTGGGTTTTGCCGCCACCGTGTGTTGCCGCTCTAGCTCCCATCTTGCTGCCTACCGCCGCTGACTCCTTCTTGCTGGGCTTCGAAGACTTCGGCCCCTTCCGCTCCGTCTTCTTGCCTCCTTGCTCCTTCTTTGCTTTAGGGCACGCAGCGGCAAAGTGCCCCGGCTCCCCGCAGTTGAAACAGATGCGCTGGCTCCTGCTACTTCCTGGCGCGCTGGTCTTCGCCTTGGGCACCACCTTCTTTGTGCCGGGTAAGGGCAGAAGTCGGGTTCTTGCTTCTATGGTGCGCCATTGCTCCTCCACCTCGCCGGCCATAGCGACTCATCCACGGGTCTTCAAAGCGCACGCAGAGAGCCGCCATGAAATCCTCTAATCTCCTTAAAGCCCGGTCCTTTGCCCTGTGCAGGCCAACCACCCATTCTGCAGCTGTACCTTCAAAAAAACTGGACACATAGGAGACCTTCTCTTCCTCGCTGCGGAACAGACCTCCATAGCCTTCCATGTAGATCTGCACCTGGGTGATAAAGCAAGCCAGCTGCTCAGCATCTCCCCCGAATTTCATGGAGATGCCCTGCTGCTGCATCAGGCTCTTTTTGGCTCTGCTAGGTGTGAGATCCTCCTCCTCCTCGCTGGAGGTCTCACCTTTGGCCGACTGCTCTGCCGCCTCTGTACCTCCTGGTGTGGCTGCTGACTCTCGCGTGGGGGGCGTAAATCCCCCTCCAAGCAGTTGATTCACCGCTGCTTTTAGCGCTCGCACATCATCAGATAGGGACCCCATCTGCCCTTCCAATTTCTCCATGCGATCTTTCATCGAAGGGCCTCGTCCCCTTGTCGCCATTGCCTTCGGCCCCACTCGGGCTTGCGCGATGATTGCACCGGCTCCTCCTGGGTTATCACCTTCACTTCCAATGGAGGGGCGACCGGTCTCTCTTCTTCTTCCTCAATTACATCGTCAGCCATCCCGCTGCTCAGTTGGTCCCGGTCAGCGTGAGGCTTTGGACTCCCTGCAGGGCAATCTCCCTGGTGGAAGTCTGCACTGAGAGTCTTAGCAAAATGTAACGAGCTGCCACCTGTTGATCCCAAATCCAGTAACTTTCCTTGCAACCAATATTGATTCAAAAGAAAGTTCATTTATTGAGAATAAGTGTACAGATCCAAAGCATTGCTAAGACTGATCAAAAGCACGCCAAAAGCTGTTTTTCTTACTCTCTCCCCCCCCCCCACATCGCCCTTAGTTCTTGGTCCTCTGATTCTCTTGCTGGTATGACCTTGAGCATGCCAGAGCTTGTGATAAGGAGCCATCTGTTTTAAACGGTTTCTCATTCCTACTCCCCCCCCCCCTTTACAATGGCAGAACTGCAGCATGTAAAAAACCATTTTTTTTTTTTTAAACTAGCCATCTAATAATCTATTATAAAATCTTGCGAGGATTCTGACACCCACACTCCTTACCTAGGACTCTGTGCTTCCCACTTAACAATCTGCATGTCTCGGGTTA
Source organism: Python bivittatus (assembly GCF_059951505.1). Classification (NCBI taxonomy): domain Eukaryota; kingdom Metazoa; phylum Chordata; class Lepidosauria; order Squamata; family Pythonidae; genus Python; species Python bivittatus. Next base: position 8,305,323 of record NW_028277097.1, read on the forward strand.
CAATGGCATCCGGGACTGCCTGGATTGCTGTTGCTAAGCGATGCGGTCATGTGAAGTTGTGCTTTATGACCGCATGGCTTAGTGACAGCAATCCCAATCCCAATCGCCATCATAACTTGAGGACTACTTGTACTTCATTTTTATTTTCTACTCCTATTTTCTTACTCTAAATATAGGTTAATTATATCTGTCTGGCTAAAGATGAATAGTTTTAGAACATTTTGACAAGCATGGTTTCTCAGATTGTTTTGAAGAGGGGTCCTCTTTCACCCAGGAAAGCTTCAGTGTTTCATGTCTCCTCCCCAGGTTTGTTTTATATGTATGCTTCAGACAGATAATCTGAGGAGTTTTTCAAGATATGTAGTGCGAGAAAAACTGGAAGGAGAGAAAATACTTCTCTCTTTGAAAAGCTTACCCAGAAAATTAAAGTGCATTGAAAGTATTTCCTATATTCTTTCAAAGTCCTGTGATCTTCCACCAATAACAGAGATAGGAGGGTCCATCACTCCAAACCAGAGAATGACAATAATGACAATACAGGTAGTCCACCTAACAACCCTAATATGAGTGGAATTTCCATCACTAAGCGAAGCAGTTGTTAAGCAAAACATCACATGACCACATTGCTTAGTGAAGACCATTCTGGTAGTCCTGGTTGTGGTCATTAAGCAAGGACTGCGCCGTTATTAGGTGAGGACCTCACACTTCTGCCCTGCCATGGTTGCCTCCACTTCAGCTCCCCCCACCTGCCTCTCTCTCCCCACCATCTTTGCCCTTTTGGATGCCCTGCGCTCTGCCACCCATACCTGCCCCTTGCTGGTCCCAGCTGACCTTCACTGTCTTCTTCCTCCTGCTGCTGCTGAGGTGTGCCCAGCCAAGGCAGCTGCTGGCCCTTTGTGAGACCTTCAAGAGAGTAGAGTAAGCTGTTTGCTCTTCTACACAAGCTATGTGATTGAGTTGGCAGCGGAAAAGGGTCAGTCAAAGAAGAGATTGCCTACAGCACTTGCTTGCTTTTTCTCTCCCCCCCCCTTCCCTTGCAGAGCAGAGAGATTGAAGAGGAAGAGATTTCAAGAGAGTACTGTAAGCTGTTTGTGTAGTGCACCTGAAGCTCCCAGCCCCAGGTTGCTGGTGTGATCACATTACTTTTGATGTGTAGAAGAGCAAACAGCTTACTCTCTTGCAATCCCTTTCTCTCCAATCTCTGCTCTGCAAGGGGGTTGGGGAAAACCACAGGTCAGGCACAGGATGTGTACTGACTTTAATGGTGATCATGTGACTGAGGGATGCTGCAAAGGTTGTAAATGGGCTGTAATGTTATTTTTTCAGTACTGTCATAACTTCAAATGGTCACTGAACAAATTGTTGGTAAGTGAGGACTACCTGTATGTACGTTTTGCACTCTTTCTACACTGGCATGGTTATAATATTGATCGCAGATTGGCATTTGCTGGAAACAAAGCACATCACCTCCCTGGTGATAACATACATAATTTATTTTGTATTTATGTCTCTCCTGAGAGAAGAGTCAAGATCGTATTGCTTAGAATGCCTTTTCAGAGGGTAAGCAAATCTGGTTTTGGAATCCTTGACTCCCCAATCTAGTTTTGGAATTGGTAAATTCTTGTTACTCTTCTAGTCCAGAAAAACAGGATTATAGTCTCAGAGCTAGAAAAGAAAGTGCTCCTCAGAAGGCAAACTTGAAGACATTTCATTTGAGGACCAAACAACTTTTGAGGTGGGCAGAACAGCTGTCTCGCAGGATGTTAGTGGGCCATGCTGTAAGAAGGACATCCAGCCTTTCCAAAAACTGGGGCCTAGTCAACTGAATGTCTTTCCAGTGTTCCTTCACTATTGTCGTGCTGTGTTTCCATAGGATTTTGAGGAGGCAGAATAGAAGGGGAAGACAAGAAAAGCTTAGACAGGCCTCCAAATGAATCACTGCTGTACTATATAGAAACTTCACTGTGATGAGGCAAACCCAATCTGAAAGAGCAGGGCAGATACATCCCTTGGAGATATTGCTACAGGAAACTGATGACTATGAGGCACAGAAGCAAAAAGCAAGGAAAGTGAGAGGCAAATGAAGGTTTCCAATAGAGATCAAACATTATGGCATATTGTTGGAGCATATACTTTTGTAGTAGCTTGCCTGATTTTAGCCCAAAGGGGGGAAAAACACTTTTTTGGCCTTAAAAAGGTCTCTCGGCTGGCTGGTCTACTTCTTATTCATACTTCTCTCTGTTTCTCTCTCTCTCTCTAGGAATCTTCACTTCCAGAAGATGCTTGCTCCATTGCCAGTCTTAATAACATTGACAGTGTGTCTGAAAGTACCAGCAGTATCCTTAGCAAGCTTGACTGGAATGCCATAGAAGCTATGGTAGCAAATGTGGAGGAGAAGTAAAACAGTATCTAGCCTGTTCTGGTCTGTGAAAGGACATTAAGCGTAATATGTAGATAAATAACTGGTGGTGAAGTTGCAAGATCATCAAGCAATGTTACAAGTAACATCAAGGACCAGTAATCAAGAAATTCTGCACACTGTTTCAGAAAAATCCAAGGAAACTTAACAAATGGTTACCTTCAGAATAATTTGAAATGCAAGGTGATGTTCCGCAGAATGGCATTTTAGATTTTGTAGAATATGTAGATGTTTAATAAATCTGGCGAACAAGATCCTAGGGATGTTATTAACTTTTATTTCCGAAAGAGTGTTTAGAATTGAGATGGCCAGACTTGCATCTTGATTTCATTGAATCTTGCTTAAAATTATGAATATTTAAATAGTATTCCTATAATAAAATAATATTTGTTTTGTTTTACCATTATAGTTGTAAATGGTTTTGGGGTGGGGGGGCAAGTTTGGTTTATATTATGTTTGTTTTGCAGGTATTGCTGATATTCGGTATGTCATTTACTATTCATCAAGCAATAGCTTACAGATATTGCTGTGTTACTGAGCTTTCTGGTAGTTGTTTGTGCAAGATAATCAGGCCTTAAAAATATGTTGCTTTCTTTGCTGTGGGAACATTTAAAGCATTCTGAGTGGGGCTGTTTTGCTGTGCATTCACGTTTTCCCCCCATTTCATGCACATCTTTAACTTTTTACTGAAGATTGTTTAACTAGGAGCTTACCTGAGAGATACTAAAAAGTAGGCGTATGATATATTTCAAAATTAAAATATCACAACCACAGAATATCTTGTAATGTTGGAATAGGCTGTTCAGAAGTGTTTCAGCAGTTTGAACATTGTCAGAAATGGGTGAGCCATGAAACAAAACTTTCCCTTTGCCAAACAGAAGCTAAAACCATCCATTCCAAGGTTGGGCCATTTTCAGTGAGGAATACTTCAAGTAGATTGGCCAGGGGACCCCAACTGAGAGTGGTCTCATGGCTAAGATGCTGGGCCAGCAGTGGGGAAACCTGAGTCCTGCCTTAGGCATGAAGCCACCTGGGTGACCTTGGGCCAGTCCGTCTCTCTCAGCCCTAGGAAGAAGCAGGCCATGGCAACCCACTTCTGAAAATGCTGCCAAGAAAACTGCAGGGACTAGTCCAGGCAGTCGCCAGGAGTCAACGCTGACTCAAAGGCACAAGTACAATGTTATATTACTGTTTTCCTTCAGAAATATTTCTTCTTTCGCCTCCAGGAGATTTATTCAAAAGCAATATAATTACATTTTATGCTATGGATTTCTCTTAGCCTGCCACATTTAGGAGATAGTTCATAATAGTAAACTCATAAAACTAGGAAAGCTGCTGAAGCTTTTAATGCAGTGGGCAATACAATACCGAGGACCCTCAATTCAACACCAAGATTAGTGTACTCTGGCCTTTTGGTTAAGATGGCAATCTGCTGAGTCACAGTTTGTTCCCCTCTTCCTCCATGGGTAGTTGAAAACAATAACACAGACATTTATGGAGATAATGTGCCCTGTAAGCAGAAGAGATAGCTCTCCCTTCCCCCCATTGTGTAAACTGTCACGCCTGAACAGCGTGCTGTGAATGTGGCTTCAAGGGAGCAAGTTGTTACATGTCCTCATGAGGCAGGAACATTTGTAAAAACCATTTTTAGTTGGGAAGTTTAAAGAGAGCAATGTTGGCTGCAGAATTGCCTTCTGAAATCACAGCAAGGGCTATTAGAGATTTGGAGCGTTTAGATATGATGCCCATGATCAGCAGAAGGCCTGCAAAATATGCTTCCAAAATGGATATTTTAGAAAGAAAGCATATTGATATTCAGAAAAAATATAAAAGAGTGAAGAACTGTTGCTGTTTTACATGAAAAAAGAATGAAACCCTTAAAGAAACAACATATTTTAAGAAAAAAAATGAGAGTCTGCCAAAATAAATCGGACCTGATCCAAGGTCTCGACAATCCTATAAAAAATATGTGTGTTGAAATTCTTTTTCTTTAGGGTGATCATCCCTTGCTGATGCTATAGAGAAATATTTTCAGGATGGGTTTCAACCAGAGTATTTTTCATTCTTCATTTTCTTTCATTTTTAAGTGTTGTGCTTTTTTCATTTGACCTGATTATGGCTGCACCAATAGGTGCTTCCTAGTGTTTTATATTTCATGGTTTCTGTATTTTATTTCCAGATTAAAAGGGTCCACCACCACCTCCAAATTAATAATTTACTTGGAGAAAAATGTTCAGTCTTCTGAAGTTTTGTATTTCAACCATGGCCAGAATGACATCTGCTCTTTTCTTTATAAAATCATTTACTTTTAACAAAAATATTTTATTGTTTTTCTTTGAAGTTTTTGCATAGCAGAATATCAAAGAGTTGAGAGGAATATTTAAAAAGATTATAATTTAAAGTTGTTGAAACCTGAAGGGGTGTTTTGTTGTTGTTTTTTTTGCTTTGTTTGCAAGAAGCCTATATCCTCTCTGAGGAAAAACATCTTTTGGCTAGCGATTGGAAGGAACAGATACATGTAAATGGAAATTCTAAAATTGCCAGAGGTTTGGCATTACTAATTAAGAAACTCTCAAATTTTATAGTTGAGAACATTTTGGATATTGATGGATGCTATATGAATTGATGGTTAATAATGGGGAGAGCCACATGGCCTGGATAAATATGTATGCTCCAACTAAGAAAATAACAGGTATTTCATATAATTGTTTTTGCAAATTGTTTTGGTGTGATGGTGGGCCAGGTATTTGAAACTGGGGGTCTTAAGTTTTGGATGGCAGTGGATTTTCTTAAAAACCATTATCCTCAGTTTTGGTGTACTCTCTATGTAAGTAGGTAGGAATTTAACTTAGTGGATATATGGAGGCAATTACCTTTGGTTAAACAGGAATATATACTTTTTCATCAGACTTTTACGGCACATGTTCATGATTGAATTATTTTTTGAATATCTCAATTGATGGCTAATATAATAGAGAATTGGTAGGTTGGTGCAGTAACAATATCTGATACACCAATAATGTAGTTGGTTTAGAAAAACAAACCAATGGGAGGTGGTATTATAATATTATGATATAACAAGATGGCACTCAGTTTGTCAACCAACAAAAAATAGTTTTTTCCCAAACATTTCAGTAAACACGATGATTGGGATTTAGCATTCATACCTTCTGAGACAATAGCTTGTGCCTCTTGTTGGAAAAAAAATCAAGGAATTACCTTCTTCAGAATTAGAAAAGGGTGTTACAGAAGCTTGGAAGCTTTATGCTACAGATCATATGTAAGAATCCTACCATACTTTAGATCAATTAAATCGAAGCTTAATATGTATACATCAGGCACTGAATATTCACTGAAGTATATTCAGCAGATAGATAGAGAAGAAAGGGAAAAACCTGGTACATACCTAGCTTGATATCTGAAACTCATGTAGGAGCAGATGTGGAGGTAGGGCATTTTATCATCTCTTTCCTTCCTCGAGGACAAAGTGTTAATTCATACTAATTAAAGTGTCATGAGCATGGAGGATATTATAAAAACACCTAAGTATGACAAATGAAACACTTGCAAGGTTTCCATAATGGAGGTGTAAAGTTTTAGATCTGTTTTTGGATATCTAGATCTAAAACTCATTGTGCTGTGTTGTGGCTCTCCCTCGCTGGGCCCCGTGAGATTGTGGGGGGTGGGCAGGGATCCTGCAAGGGGTTGAGAGCTGTTGTGGGCTAACGCAGGTGCTGTTCCAGATTGATTACTTTTATCTCTGTGTGCTTGAGTCCAATATTCTTTATATCTCTCTACAAATCCAGTCATATAAGCCCTATGTCTTTTTTGCATCCATCAGGTTGTGCATGATGCTGCTTGCTTTTTTTAAAAAAACTCAAGCCATAATTTTTTTCTAAGAAATTATTTCAGCTCTGCAAAACCTGAAGCCTGGAGGAACGGTAACAGCTCAATGCCATCTTGTCATCTTTGGGCTTAGTTCAACTAATTTGCCAGTGCTACCATATATTGTAAAGACACGTTCTGGCTCCTGCAATGTTTTTACAATTCACAATTTTTAGACTTTAAAGTTATTTTAATATATTTCTTTTATGTAAAAACAAAAAGTTTGATTTTTCTTTATCTGGCCTGTCTAGGAGATTGTCTTATCTCCTGGGTGGGAAGAAGGGCTGGTACATCTAGTCACATACCTCAACACTATATGGCCAGGAGAGGGTGCTGTACTAGTTTTTTCATTTTCATTTTTCATTCATTTTTGGCTTTTTCTTTAGCGAAAAAGGAGCCAAGTATGGGAGTCCTCTCTCACACACCAGAAGCGCTCTCTTGGAAGATAGGTGGTTGTCAGCCCGCTGAGGTAGGCCAGATCAGGAAACAGTCCCCTCAAGAATGACTGGAACCCTACTTGATTAATATAGGCTATAGTAACAACCTTGAAAGCTTGTTTTCCCTTCCCATCCTCTTAGACCTCTGAGAATTAAGGTCTAAGGTCTAACATTAACATTTTTAATGTTTTCTTCATTTCCTGGGCTTAAAATAACTTTTTATAACTATCACCATATAGTTCGTCTAATGTCACATCTGTGTCTCTCCACATCGGCGGCGGAAGAGGAGTCTGATGAAGCGAGCTAGAGCTCGCAAAAGCTGCCGCCTTTTCATAACATTTGTTACTCTGAAAAGGTGTTACCAGAATGGGCTATCGCAGACTAAATGCTTCCCCTCCTACAATGTCTGGTGATGAAAGGAAAATCGTTTTGCTCAATTACTGGTGGGATTATTTGTTTTGTAATTAAATGAGACCTGGTGGTAAGGATGCCCCCGTCTCCTTTAATTTTTTAATGGTGTGTTGGAACCTTTGGAGTGCTTAATTAGATAATCTGGTGGCATTCAGAGGGTTCAGATAGCAGGAATGGAATGCAAGTTGTGATACCAAGATGATGTAACTCTTAAATTATTATTACAACACCTTTATCCAGATTTGTAAAAATGGTACAGCAATATGGTAAATACTCCAGATATGGAATACTTTAGAATTAATAAAATATTTAACCTATTAGTAATAAGGTATCTGTGGAAGTGTGTAAAAAAATTAGGATTTGTTCATTCTTGTTCTAAATACCCAGGGATTACTATTCTAACAAAAACACTTGTGTACTAAAAAAAGTATCTGAATTTGTAGAGCATAGATAAAGGAATACAGGTAGTGCTCACTTACAGACTGCTTGTTCACCAACTGAAGTTACCAAGGCGCTGAAAAGGAGGTTTAAAACCAGTCCTCGAACTTGTAGCTGTCACATCCCCACAGTCATGTGATTGCCATTTGCGGCATTCACAGCCAGCTTCCCACAACCAAAGTCAATGGGGAAGCCGGCAGGAAGTTGTAAGTCAGGGTCATGTGACATTGTATTTAGCAACCATGGGTGATTTGCTTCAAGGTCACAGCTGGAACTGACATTATAAATCAGTGTGGTCATGTGACATTTCACTTTATAACTGCATCGCTTAGCAACAGAGTTGCCAGTCCCAGTTGTGGCCAGTAAGTGTGGACTACCTGTATTAAGACATGGATGAAAATAGTTGTGCATCTGTAGGGTAGAGTAAATGTAGTGCTAACATGGCTTCAGACTGATGCTTATCTTGAGAGCATTGCTTATGTTAATTCCAGTTAGATATGTCAAACAAACCACTAAGAATGGTTATTTTTTTAATGGAATAGAGAAATCCCAATGATTTCTCTTAAAGCTATGACTTTCATATAGTAACAGTGTCCCACCCCCCACCCCCCGATTTTAAACTATACCATTGGCTTATTAACTTCAGTAATGTTTTGCAATGAAAATAAATATGTACCCTTGTGGGGATGATGGATGGATGGATGGATGGATGGATAGGGGGGAGAGGCTTCAGATGAAAATGAGATAATTAACTGATTAAATTAACCAATGATAAAGATTACAGAAGGAATATACCTATAGGATTGTGAACCATAGACCTCTATTAGAATTTGGATTATTTTGCCTGTCCTTAACCCAAAATTAGTTTACTTCAAACTTGAAGTGCACTTCAGTTTTTCTGAAGCCATAGCGACGGGAGTATAGCACTGGGTGTCTACAGTCATATCAAGTCCATCTGCTTGTATCCTGTCTTTATTGGTTTAGATCCTATCACTCAGCTGGGCTGGGAGGTCAAGCGCTGCCTTCCTAGGCAATTGATAGCAATTGGCCAGATATTTAGCCATAGCAACTGGATTGGCTGTCCAAGGCGAGAGGGAGGACTCGAAAGCCGATGAGAGAACTGGCTAGGAGTTGGCGACTTTGGGACTAATATGGCCAAGCAGGTGAGTCGGGTTTGGGAGACCACAAAGGCTCAAATTAGCTTTCATAGCTCTTGAAGGCTTGGGTGTAAAAAGTGTGTGAAGTATCTCCCTGGCACCAAGGGAGAAGCTACCCGATGTGCCTGTGCCATGGTGCCAGCACCATCAGTTCCTTTCCAGAATTGCTTCACAGCAACTATTTGACTTTTCCACCATTGAGCTCTGTGATTCTTTGTTACTGTCCCCTTTTAGGTAACTTTGTGTTCAACTTTAATGGCCACCCACTCATAAATGACTCTGCCTGTGTATAATAATGGACAAACTCTAGGGTGAGGGCATGTACGTGGTATTTTATACAGTAGTTATTAATAAAGTAGTTTTTAGGGCTTGAGCAATCCCACTCAACTTTAACTGAACCCCATCCCTCGTATAATGACAGACATCAGGAATGAATCACTTATTTCTTGTAAGATGCTGCTATGTGAGATGGCAAAGTCCAACGATCATATTCACTTCAAATATACTTGGATTTGGCTTCATTTTTTGACTTGCTAATAGCCCTTCCTAAAATGTAGGCAGTCCCAGTTCAGCAGCAAGATTCAGCCTCCAGGGCACACAAAAAAGTTTAATCTATTTGTGTAATGTGACTCAGTGGAATGAACTGGAATCCTCAACATAAACCCAGAAATAGAATTTACCAACCACCAACAGTACTGTTCCTTTCTGGAACTCTCTGAAAAGCCCATTTTTTTAATTTACATTTTATACATGTTGGGCCCATCATTCTAAGGAATAGGCTTAATTCTTCATGTAATGTATTATCAAGATTTTTTTTTTCTTAGCTGTATTTCACAGCAACTAATATGAAGCTATGTGATCAATTTCCTAGTAAACTTAAACATAATAAAATCAATTTGTAGATACCCAGGAGAGTAATCGAGTGACTTAACTGCCAGTATTGTACAAAAAGGAATCAGGCAAAAGATAGTATTTGCATGAATGAAGCACAGCTTTCGCTTTCACAACATTAAAAATAGATTTTGCCCCAGAAATATTTGCAGCAGTTACGACAAAGAAGAGGAAATGAAAAATATTTCATAGAGCAATTAGATTCTGATGAATTATTAGTCATGTCAGTTTAATTTTTAAATTCTGTACAAGATAATGAATTTGAATATTGTGTTACTATTTCCTACAGATCAAGTAACACACTAGAATTCTGTAAATTAATGTAATAAAAACACACCCCACCATATATTAATTTTATAATTGAATGCATCTAAAATCTTTGATGAACATCCACTTTTAAATAAAACGTAAAGACTTTAAAATAGTTATTTGCTAATTAATATGCTATTCATTTCTTCTGCTTTTGTCAATATGCAAAAATTATTTTGTGTTATTATCCAGAAATAGAACAGCTTCTGAAAGAATGGTGACAGTACACATTGAAGCACCACTCCAGAGACAGTTTAAAATAGCATTTTCAGTGTATAAAAGATGAAAACAGATTTCAAGTAATTAAAAAACCCTATCTACAATACAGCCATTTCTGTCCAGCTTTTTAAAAAAATCATTTAAAACGGTTAAGTTAGCGCAACTATAAGTTACAAATCCATATTCATTCCTGACATTTGCCGGCTCCAACTGATTCAGCAAGGGAGTACCACTTGGCTTATAAAATAACAACCAACAACAGAATACAGGCACATCGCCATTCAGGAGATGGCCTTGCTCATTATGTCCTAGTGTAATGCACTCTGATGTCCTAATGAAATATACATGTTTCTTTACTCAGAACAGAGTGTTTTTTTCCTATGTTTTGAACATTGCCATATGAACAGCATTAGAAAGAAATTGAAGCATACAAGGCATAAACTATAGTTTCTTTTTATATCAAAATGTACTCTTGAAAATGTGTTTGGCACAGTGCTAAATCATATATAGTTAATACTAAATATTGCAGGATACAATAAAACCCTGGAGTTAACTTGTGTTTACACCCTTGTAAGGGATAAAGATACCAATTATTCAGAAATCAGCCTATACAAACTGTATAAACAATATTTATGTCTTGCTTTGAAAACCACTGATATAGTAAATTTTACATAAAAGACTGGAAAATAATATAAATGGATTTAAACAGATCTTTACAATAAGAAATTCAAATGGAAACAGACAAGTAACAAAGAGAAGTAAAAAAATTTATTGCAGTATTCGTTCCACCAGATTTGCTGGGGATCCCTTTTCTTGTATTATTTCAGGGTGACCTAATACATCAAAAATCTACATTTACAAAAACTCCTCCTGCAGGTAGGTCATAGATACTGCATGCTTTTTCCCCCAACAGAATAAATTATATATCCAGGAGATTCTGCCATTTTACAGCCTGGAAAAACAATGCTTTCCTTGAAACTGGGCTAAGCTAAAGAAAGCCATCCGCTGCTAGGTTAAACTCCAAGAACACTTTATTAAGAACATTAACAGACTAATTTCCAACATTCACTTGTTTATTTTTTTTTTAAACAGAAAGGTTTTTTTCAAGATATAAACATTTTTTTCGTTAAACTATTATACAGTGGGAGTAAAAATGAACTGAGAAGTTTCTGCTGCACAACAGCGAAGGAAGCTCCCACAAAAATGTTTACCAAACATTTCCTTCTGTTTCCTGCATCCCAGGTGTCATTCTTACTCTTCATTAAATTGATTTTTTTTTTTTTTGCCAGAAAGTTGGTATTTCAAGTTTTTTTTTCTGTTCTTTCCTGTAAAATTTGGCTGCATGTGTACAAATGCATTAGCTGGAAGTTCCATCCTTGGCGGCATACAGCGATCGTAAAGTCTGAACCACTTTATTAGTCAGCTTATTAGCACTCGTTAGAGCAATTTTTTTGTAAATAATGTCTGACTCTTTGATAGTGTCTACCCAAGGCACCAGTTTGCGGCCATCACGGCGCTTAGCCTCAGTCCAGGAGCCACTGTAGGAGCCTGCCATCCACTGAACACTGAAGCCATTGCTGGTTTTCTGCACTACTCTTGCAATTTGTGGTCGATCTTTGTACTTTGGACAGCAAATAGCGATGACATCCATGACATCAACACTTTCATTCATCTGTGCTGCCAACTCCGTAGAGTCTGAATTTCGTTTTGACCTTCTCAATGACTAAAACATTGGGAGGGGAAAAAAGACCAAGTGTTACACAAAAGAACTTGATTGAAATTATTGCTTTTATTGCTTTTAATCCCTTGACGCCGGGAGTTGGGATTTTCCGGCACACATTCCATTGCCGGCAATGAGACGCGACCGCCAGCGCCAAGGGGTTAACATATCCTTGCAAAATCACATATTTTAATTTGTACCCGTCTCTTTAAACTCTTATTGATATATAAAATTATATATACAAATGAATCATAAAGCTACATAAAAACTTGGCAACAATAAAAAGGAAACACACAATACATTCCAAATGAAATTATTTTTTTATACTAGATATAATCTCTATGTTTTTATTGTGTTTTTGTTAAAACTTTCTACAAAAAGTTGTATAAACGGTTAAGAATTTCTATCTACAATTTTTTTTCATATGCATTACATTACTCAATGTACATTTTATTATAGACTGACATTTATAAGCACATAAAATCATTTTACGTAATACGCTGCGAAATACGTTGACTCCTCCTCCGCCTCACCCCTGAAGTGCCTCCTCCTCTATCCTCCCCATCACTCTCATCATCCTCTGTCTCAGCTGCATTGTTTTTAGGGCTGCCACCTCCGAGCAGCGAGGTAATAGCTTTGTTGCGAGCATTTGTGCTTGCTGACACTTCCCCGTCTTCTTCCTCTTCGTCAGGATCCAAATGTTCCATAAGAAGTTTGAACTAAAAAAGGGATGTGGGAAGTGAGATTAGAAACTGTTTTAAAATAGGAGGTATATGCTACATAAGCTCCTTTTTGCCAACTTTTTAAATAGAAATGATCTATTACAAAACTTTGTTTTCTCCCTTAGCCAAACTTCTTACAAACTAACTTAGCCAAAGGCAAATGAAAGCATTTTAGGCTTTTCAGTTTTCTGCAGCCAAGCCTCCAAATATTTGGAGCATCTTGCCCCTTTCCTCTCAATCCATCTGTCTACAATCTTCAATTCAAAAATTATGCAAACTTCCCGCAGAAACACTTTCACAACTGGGAACAAAAGGAAATGAATTGGCTCTAATTATGGAAGGTGTCTGACATGGAACAGCTTGAGAATTCCAGAATATAAAATACGCTTAAAAAAAAAAAAAGTTATGCCCAAAACACCATGATCTGTCCCTGGAACATTTGGTTCTACCTTGTCCTCCCCTGACCCAAAATGGGCTGATCCAAGAAAATGGTTAAGGTGTCAAATTAGGACCAGGGAGATCTAGATTTATGACAATCTGTACACATTAGGCAGGATCTATACAGGTGATGGCTGCAACTTCCCTGATGAAGCCTCTACGTTGGAAAAGAGACAGAGCACTCCCAAAACTTACAGATCAGATCTGGAGGGAAAAAACATAAGATCCCAGGGAACAAGAGAATAGTCCAGGAACCAGTTATGCTGCTTTGTACATTCCTAATTTTTATGTTTTTAGTGGGGCAAGATTTTAGTTTGCTTACTCCTGAACAATAGAACCATGTTGTGCAATAAGCAAAGTGAAAAGGCCAACTTATTATGAGTCAACAAACTTTAAAATAAAGAAAAGCTCTACTAGATCACTATTTATTCCACCATTAATGCTTCTAGAAATGCATTTTAATACACTTTTTTATTTAAAATACTGTACATTTTATTCATCAACATAGATTTTTATGTTTTTGTATACCACTGTGAGTTGTATGATTAAAGCAGTCCAAATAACTAAAAAAGAAACAAACATCCAAGATAATGCTGCTTCTGATTCATAAGATGCTATATAGCCATGAAGATCAGTAGTGATAAATACCCTCATCATCTATTTATCTTATTATTTAGAACCATCATATCTAACGGCAAAGAATTGCACAGTTGTGTTGTGTAAAGAAAAACTTTCTGCTATGGGTTCTGGAATCACTTTATGTTTAGTTTCAAATGATAGCTGTCTCACTTTATACCTGTGGAAAAAGTCTAAGTTCATCCAGTGGTAAACAGTGAAGTTTTAAACAGTGAAAACTTACATCTAAATATTGTTTCACTATATTCCTCTTCACATCTTCTGTGAGCCTGGAATTAGCCATATCACTTCGAAGGAAGTCCAGCGTCTGTTTTGGATGGAAGTGAATTCCTGCTTTCCTGTTTATCGCTTTATCATAAACTTTTGCTGATTCAGAGGGTGAGTATTTCTGAATTTTACTAAGAAAACAAAATAAATTTTGTAAGAAAAATTCCAGTATACTTTAAAGGAAGCAATAACAACAGATATTCTGAATCAATCAATTGCTTTTTTAACATTATAGAAACAAATGTCAACTTTATTTAAGCATTACTGATTCAAGTCCCCGAGAATTCAGTCCCAAATAAGATCTCACCAATGCAGAAAACAGAGATAGTATATAGCAAAACTAAAACGGTCCTCACCTATCAGAAAATCCACAGAGGTTCTTCAAATGCTGTTTCAACATCAAAAGCAACAATATGCCCTGGGAAACATTTGCAAATTCAATCAGAGGAGCTGAATTGTCTGGCAAACATTTCATGACAGCATTTATATCATTTTCTTCATCAGAGTCTGAATCAGAATCTGCACGTTTCCGTGACTTCCGGGATTTGTGAATTTCCTCCTCACTTTCACTGTCACTTTCGCTATTGCTTTCACTTTCACTCTCTTCATCAGAGGAAGGCTTTCTTTCTTTTTTATATTTTACCATAGACTGAAAGAGAAAGACACACGTGCTTCAGAATACTAACCATCACAATAACTTATCTGTAATTTCATAATCATTCTAACACTTTTCTCACAAGTGTGAAATAGTGATTGTGGGAAATTTGGTGATGTTTGTGCAACACATATCAATAATGAAATATACACATATGCACTCAGTGATTTCTTTTTCAATTTGGAATATAATTGACATGTCCCACCAAGCAGACTGCTTAACTTCATTATTGGCAGTCCTTACAGTGTTTAGCACGTCTGTTCACTGAATACAACTATCTTTTTATATCTAAGATTTATAAGGCAAATAATACTAAAGTCCTCTGAAGATATTACTAAACAAATTCTGAAAAATAAATGAAGGCTCTGAATAAATATTATTCCCAGAGTATTTACTCATCACATGAGGCTTCTTCACATGTTGCTTGCAATTTGGTAGCAACTTTTATATGAAGCAAACTGCACATGTGAGGAAGTTCGCCTCATATGGGCTTGCATGATCCGTCAGGAATGGATTCCATGGGAAAGGTCCATATCGCTGGCTCTTGTCTACATACCATATGGGTCTCGCCAAATGGGAGTGATGCTTATTCTTCTACGTATGTCAGTGTGCATACATATACATATATGTAAATAACACCTGAGAGTCTATTAGCCCCAGCTCTGTTAGCCTCAGGAAGACCTAACTGTTCCCTCAGGTGCTGGGGCCAGGATGTCAGATGAGCTCACCCTGAGAGATGTAGTGTATGTTGGAATGCCCCAATTATGTTTTGCTGATGATGAGGATTTTTGCTCATTTTTTGTCATTGTCAAAATTACAATGTGATTTTGTTTTTATTGCTGTTTACTGTCCAGAGTCATATTTTTGCAAGTTGTGCAGTCATAAAAATCCATAAATAAATAAAATAATTCAGTCATGTTAACACTAAATATTCCTATTCAAAAATATCCAATTAATGTAAAACATTCTATATATTTCAGAAAGGGACAAATAAGGGTCTGAAATACATTCAAAGAATTGACATTCATGAATAAAAAACACTGCCTATTAAACTGTTAAAACTTAAAAATTATGACCTCCTGAGAACTAAAGGTGGAAAGACTGCACTAAAAAGACTTTTAGAGCTTACATTTATACAATAATACTCTACTCCTTTCATCTTCTCCAATATAGTTTTTGCTCAGAGTAAAATTATCCTAAGACTCTGTAGGCAGTAGAGATACTACTCTGATCAATATAGGGAGAGGCAGCGTCTTAGTTTGGACCACTTGAGAACACCTGTCCAAAGGACTGGCTTCCAATCTTTTAGTACAGATTGAATTATTAAAGATGCATTTGCAAGAAATAACTTATCAAAAAGAAGGGTATTAAAAGAAATTTCACTTACCTCTTTAAATGACTGTAGAAGGTTGCTACCAGAAACTGATAATGTAATATCTATATGGTGCATTATAAAAAGTGGCTCTTCCTGGGTTTGGTAAGGAAAACAGGCTAGATTGTCTGCTATATACAAAAGCATATTCACCTCTGTTTTCTGTTAAAGTAAAAATATATATAGATATGTATATAAAAGACATAACCTTTCAAATAAACATTTTGTGTTCAGTGGCTACATTTATATAATATTTTAGGTCACTGGGACATCTGCCAGGAAGGAATTCTCTCTCCTACTCTTTCTACTCCTCCAGTTAGTGTACCAGTGGCACACCAGGCACTGTAGAACCAGAGTATCTACAGATGATTCTGATATACAGGTAGTCCTTGTTTAGTGACTGCAATTGGCTTTGGTGACAGAGAGAGATACTGTGAAGATCGCTGACTGCTGCTGTCTCATTGTTAGCCCTTCAAGGTAGTCCAGACAAGAAGCACAACCAGGAGCACGAGCACTATCTTTATTGTAAGGTTACAGAATCTTGCAAAACTGAAAAGTATTTCTCCCCTCTTCTATTTTCAGTCTCCGGAAAACTAGGGAGGGTCCCTTCTCAGCTGCTTCCCATGTTTTTCCCCCACTTGTGGACTGAGCTGCCTCTTATCAGACTGTTGCTTAGGCTGCGGCTCTTCCTGCTGTCTCCCAAAAGTATTCCCACATACCATCACATTCATTGAAATAAAGTTCTCTCAGACAGTGTCCTGTACCTGACCCACTTTTTTCCTTTTTTTTCCTCCCCTTGCAGGGTGGAAAGATTGCTTAAGCAAGCTCTGTTTTTGAGCTGCTTTTCTCCTCAACGCTTCCCTAAAAAGTGCTAACTGCAAGTTAACAAGCTCAGCCCTGTGACCTTAATTAGTTGATTAGAACCCTCCAGCACTCCCAGATGCTGCCTGAAACTGAACAATCAGCTTTACACTGAAGGCTTTTGTTGTCCTAAATGTGCACTGGTTGGAAAATGAATTTTTATTACCATTTATTACCATCATATTGGCAAACTGTTGCTATCCGAGGCAGTTGCTAAACAAGGACTGCCTGTAATTCCTGTGCAAGGGAAGTATCAAATGCAGGTGCAGGAACACAGAACCCCCTGAGCAACTCATCTGTTAATCTTACATAAATTATAAATACATTCATTGAAACTGGTACATATTGCTAAGTCCTGTTTGGGATTTGCAAGCTATTTTTCTACACAGTTATCATGTAGGCACAAATCGCCAGGCTCAAACTATCCTAATATAATTCGGACACATTATATGGAGATCTAGCTCTCTGGAGAAAGCTGTAATGTTGGAAAAGGTGGAAGGAAAGAGAAGAAAAGGAAAACCAGCAGCAAAGTGGATGAATTCAGTTACAGTGGCAATGAATGCATTATTGGAAGACCTGAAGGACCCGGTTAGGGACAGACTGTCATGGAGAAAATCTATCTATGTGGTTGCTAACAGCTGACACCAACTTGACAGCACATAATCATAATAAATTTCAAGACTAGATTAATAAATGCAGTTAAATCACATATAGAGTTCAAGGGTGAAGCTACTTAAGAGTTTATTAAACAAAGAAAAAAGCATCCATCAAGGACATTCTAGACAAGTACAGAAAGCCTGCATAAGACTTACAGCTGTGTCATCAAAGAGGTTGAGTAAAGAAATAAGAAAGGCTCGTCGGTGTTGCCGGTTCCCTCGGATCATGGAGTAAAGATGTGAGCACAAAGCGCTGCTAGATTCATCCTGCCTAAAGCCCCTCACAGGATCTTTTGGGCAGGTATTGATTGCCTGCTGTACTTGGTAAGACATCTTCATACCCGCCACTGCTTTCATCTGAAATTGAACAAAACGTATAATGCCTACGTATCTCTTTAAGACAATCTGAACCGAGTTACTGCCAAACAACCCCCCTCCCCCATCCTAAATGACCCCTGCGTCTCAGCCCTTCAGGTTCCATATCCTCATCTCCCCAAGCCTCATTCTGATTCTTGCTGTGCCTATTCCAACTGCTTATAATTTTTTCTTGTGTGACAAGAGCACACCAAGTTTGTCTGTTTATAGAAACTCGTATGTTGAAAATAACTTGAACACAGTTGGGCTTGTAGAGAAAAATGCAACTATACTTTGCACCTCTCAATCTTGAGAGGATGAGCAATTCCATATAGTGAAATCTTACGTCCAATATTGACAGACTACATTCTGAAGAATCCCAAAGCTGACAAGGCCATAAACAATGGATCTGTAACATTTCTCAGAGAGGACAGCTGGCTCACCATGTTTAACTTATGCAGGTCTGATTTAAATTCACCTTCCTTCTAAAGCAGGTATATCCTTGCTTCTAAAGAAATAATATTTCTTTTTCATGCCATGGTTTTTGTTTTCAGGAAGCAATATGCCAAAATTCCACATGCAAACTTTAGTAAAAAAAAAAAACCACAACCCATGTGTGCTTATTTTTTTATGTGTTAATGGAAACATATTTCCAATTCAATTTTTCCAGCTGCAGAAACTGAATTACGATACCCTTTTTATTGTGAAAATAACCTACTGAACATTTTATGCTTCCTCTGATTCTCTGTATTTTTATATAAATGGAAAAAGACAGAAATGATAATTTATTAAGATAAATGGATGCCAACATACATGAATAAATCCAGCATATTTTTTGTCTATTTCCACCAGCTGTTGGTCTGCTTTGTTCCTCATAGAAGGCTCTGGATCTGTGCCCATTGCTATTAAATATGGTACACACTGCAAAAGAGACAAAAACATCATTGAAAGAATTCCATGTTTCTGTTTGTTTCCTTTTCCTCTGTTTTCTTCACAACTGAAAAGTATAAACATTATCTCTCTCATATATAAATTGCTCAAACACATTCTTCTCCCATCTACAATCTAAAAGGACGAGACAGAATAGTTTCCTCCTGTAAGTAGCAGATGATTCTATTATATATATGTCAGATAATCCCCACCCTATCACTTCAAAAAATGGGGAAAAACTTCATATATCCTCTGGGCAAATATGGTAAATGACTTTCTAAAGAGTTCAGCCATAAACCAAAGGAACAGCCACTCATAACCAAAATATGGTGTATGATCCCATCCGTTAAGATGCAACATTGTGTATGAATCAGGTTACTGTGGCTTGGTGAACAAACTGGTTAAAAGGTCTTGGCTTAGCATTTTGTGTGAATCATGCCCATATGTTAAGGTAAGGAAGAAAGAACCCTGCACTACCTTACATTGCTTGTGCCTTTTGCTGTTCTGCACATATTGCTACCTTTCTGCCCACCTTGCCATTCTTTATGGAGTTTACTGTCTCTCACTTTTAATCATGCTCCACCAGTACTACGACCCCACTTCTCATCTCTTTGTGTCACTGCTTATAGTTACAATTTTTTCATTATCACATGAACACCAGGGATAACCACTGTCCTACAGTAAATAAAGTTGCTGTTTGAGCCATTTGGCCTCATTTCAATGTTAAATTCAGTCCAGCATGACAGAAGTGTATCAGCTGGCTATGATCTCTTATGAGTGTTCTCTTTACACTAAAGAAATGTTGAATGCAGAAGCCATATATTCCACAGAAAATTTGAAAACACTGGAAAATCAATACCTGGGCTACTCAACCTATAATTATTACAATTATTTGGATCGTAAATGAGGTACAAAGTTCAAGGTATGAAAAAAGTACATTCTTCTGCTGCTTCTGCCAAAATCAACACTATGTCATCTAAAGAAATCCACTTTTATCATGTTTGTGAATTACAGAAGTAATTGTAAAAATGCTACTTATTGGATACCTAAAACCAACTGACAGTTAGAATGAAGAATCTTGTCTTCCTAGTAAAATGTCAATCTTCAATGCATTTTACTGAACATGTGAATATTAATTAGAATCGCCAAATCTATTAGAGTTTAAAGATTACACTACAAACAGAAGGCAGAATTACACATCTATGCAAACCTGTTATCATTAAAGTTATTAATATACTTTTATGATAAGTATCTACTATATTATTAGGCACCTTGGAAATGCTTATCATATTGAAAAGCAGAAAAAAAGAATTTGATTATTAAAAATATTGGGCATGTACCCATGCCTACAAGCCTAGCTTCTCCAATCAGGGTCTGCCCATCTTTGTGATCAGCCCAGGAAGTGATTCTAAAGGGTTGGAATCAGAAGTGGCTTTTTTCTGTGGTAGCCTGGTAACTCTAAAATACTCAACCCCTAAAGTCTACACCTCACATTAAGAATTCAGGAGAAGTATAAAGACTCTCCTATTTGAAGAGGTTTTGGGAACCCAAGGTACCCATCACATTATGCTTCTAAAAGATGTTTGTTGTTTTAAATCGATTGTTTTACATTATATTTATATGAGCTGTCTGGAATTTGTGAAATCAGATTGGATATAATATAAACAAACCAAATAAACTACCTAAGTAAAATAAATACATAAAGAAATGTTAAGAATTTTTGCTGACCATCCAAAAAACGTCCACACCCAAAGTATAAAAATATAATTACAACAGATTCCTGTGCTTTCTTATAAGTAAGCTCCAATTAACTACATGTATTTATTCCCAGTCAAAACTTTACAGAATTGCCAACTTAATTATGCAATTACATACCTGAACTGGATGGATAAGACCCTGGTTTAATGTGAGTGCAATAACATTGAGCGCAAAGTGACGAACACTGGACTGTGTGTGAAAGAATGCTTCAAGGACTTGTTTGAGATACAGCTGCATGATGGAGCTGCTCATCCCTGAGGAAATATCACCCATTTCTTTCAGATCTTCTTGCTTTGCTACCTTTTTCCCTATGAAAAACAGAAAACAAGATGTTTTATCAGAATATCCATTTGTATACATTATATAAATGTTGAATGCATGTTTTGCATTCAATGTTTCCAATATTTTATAGTATAAAATGTTTTTATGCTATATAGCATATAATTCAGTATGGGCTACCTGAAGTAGTATCTGCAGGGTTTTTTTTTCCTCTTTGTACTTTACTGAATCAGATATACATCAAAAGTAAGAAAAATATATTAAAAATGACATGAAAAAATGAGAGGAGAGAAAACACAAATAAACCTTTACAGAAACTTGGGAAAACTAATATATAGATGCATACATAATACAAATACAAAAATTCTAAACATCCATATTTAATAGTTCTACCCAGAAAGACATTTCAAGGACAAAGATCATCAAATGCATCCAATGTAGGGGCGTCCACCCCCTCTTTGGATAACTGGTTCCCCTGTTGAGCTGTTCTTACTATTAGGAAGATCAGCATCCAATCAGAAGCTGCCTCCCTTTAACTTACATTCATTATTCTTGCCCTTTGGAAAAAAATAAAATTCTTCATCCTTTCAACTATTTAAGAAGTGCTATCTTATTTTCTGAAGGTCCTTCACAGGATTTACTATATAGTCCCCAGATTACTTTCCTTGCTGTTTTTTGAACTTGCTCCAATTTGTCTAGATCCTTTTTAAAGCATGATGCCTAAAAGTATACACAGTACTTGAAGTATAAACTGACCAACACAGAAAATGGAATCACTTTCTGTGATTTAAAGATCAGACCAGTGCAATTTCCTAGACTTAAATATTGTTGATTCAAAGAATAATTTACTTAATTTCCAATGTTTTGAAATAGTCACATCTGGAGCTGACAAGAAACAAACAAACAAAATAATTAAATGTATATTACCATCAAAAACGGAAAATATGTACCAAGTTGTTTACAATCTAGAAACATGCTCATTAATAGGATGTAATTTTAGAGGGTAGAGTGCCATCTGCGAACTATTTGGAATCAACAGAAACAGAAGTGCATAACTCCTTCCTGATCAGTTTCTGACCCACATATTTTATATGCCTTTATTTAATAGAGTGTTAGCCAAACCTCTTGATCAGTGTAACATACAATATTACACCTGAAATTAACAATGTAAGAACCTCTGGGGAAACCTCATCCATTTAAGATATAGTTCAGATCCAGACTTAATACTCATATATAAAAAGAGTAGCAGAAACCCACTAAAATGAACTTGGAAACTTTTCTGGGTGTAAGAAAAGCATTATCATACACAGTCATACATCCCATTTCTGTTATTGTTTACAACAGAGATTGGAGAAAGATAGAGTGCCACCTAGTTGAAGCCCAGCTTCTGAAGCAAGATGGAGTCACCCACACTAAGATACCATTCTCCATTAACTGACAAACTACTTGAAGATCTTAAGTCCCCAATCCAGACATGCAAAAGAAGAAAATAGCAGAATGGGCTGTACCATTTCAGACAACAGATTGAATAAACTGCATTATTTAAGGCTGCATGTAAGGATCAACACTTTTAATTTGCCTCATATTAAAAAAGCACACACATACCCTAAAAAACCTGTCTTCTAAGGGGAAGCTCGTGGTCACTTCCCAAGATCTGTCACAGCAATAGGAAGCAAGGAAAAAAAGGTATCAGGTGTGGGTATGTGTCCAGGGAAGAAGAGTAGACTGTATGACTACACAGATAACTGTTTGAAGAAGCACAGTCACATGTTAAGCAAAATAGGTCTTGTAGTGTCCTTAGATATAACCGCATACCAAATAAGAATAATACCGAAGTTACTTTGGCTTGACTTTTTTCTCTATATATCACCAATATGAGTAAGAAGCTTACGTAACAAGAACAAGGCAGATGCATCACAGCAATGCCAAGGAGATGCACCTGATTGGGATTTTGGTCCCCATAACTATTTATGTGATCTGGAAAAAGAGGTCATGTACTAAACATAGAAGACAATACTCTGATATGCTTCCAAAAAGAATTTTGGGAGGATAGTATCTTGATTCAAATAAAGGAAATAATGAGTTTCCATAAATGTAACATCTGACTGAAAAGTAGCTCCATTAGTGTCAAATCCAATATGACAGAACAACCAAGGAGCAAAGTAAACATAAGAAGACCACCAAAAGCTTATTTGAGTATTAGAAATATAATGCAACCTTGGCAAAATGTTCCAGTTGTTTTGGCATCCAGTCAAAAGAATAAAAAATGCTGATTACTAGCAGAATTATCAAATCAGTTCCCTTTAATTGATAAGCAGTTGGTTTTCTATGCAATGTTAATAATCTTCAAAATTTCCAGCAGAAGAGTCAGAAGAATCATATTTGCTAAGCCTAAGAATCTGAGTATCAAAATGATGTTTGATCATGGTGCCAAGATTTTGTGCTCAGGTGACAGGCAGAAGAATACAGTTCTACCCCAGTTGAGAACTTGAACAAAGGTTCACATAGCCACCAACTGTTATTAGGATGCAGTCTGCACTGTCCCAGTAAAGTTTTGACATTACATAAATAACAAGGAATTGTAGGGAAACATAAAGGACCTCTGACCATGTTGGGAACCTCTTTCAGTCAAACTGCCTCTGATTCTGCCCAGCTATGTAAATGGTCCTCTGGTAACTTTTCCTGAAAGCAAAAGACATCCTTTCGTGTTACTACCTAATAGGAGGCAAGATACTTGATGATTACAAGTGTACAGCACAGATTTTTAAGGAGGAGCCCATATAAGTTTGGGGAAATAATTCCTGGTTATCCAAGAAAAAGTCCCACTACTATAGAAGAAATGTGTATGTTTATTGTTACCTACCATGCCTTCCAACATGGTATTACCACAGGGAAAAAGAAAAAAGAGGGAAAAAAACAGCCCATTGTTAGTGGAAATGATTGATGGAGCACCACTTGAACACCACTGGAATTGAAAAAATCACCATCGGCATTGACAAAATCACCATCAGTCAACTGCAAAAGGCGGCTTGACTTGGAACAGTTTATATCCTGCAACGATACCTTTATCATCATCAAACAACATCTGCCTATCCCAGGTCCATGGGAAGGACTCGATAGATGGATAAAAATGCCAAATCCAGTCTAAACATCTGGCTGACTATGCAACCAACCATAAATATGCCCCAGTGAGGCACTACCTTGATGTGGTTGTGGGGCTTGTGTGCTCTAAAGAGGATGAGAGCTGGCCAGAGGTTCAACCATATTGAACAGGTCTCATCAGAGAAGCCAGACAAAGAGTGTCTCTCCCATAAACAATATGGTGAGACGTAATTTACAGAAACCTATACCTGATCAGTCATTGCCCAGGTCAACACGGACCATGCTAGGTGTACTAGTTCCTGGACATCTGGTGACAAGTGGGCTTCCTGACTCTTGGCTGAGCAACCAGGGCCAGCAGCTGCAGGTCTACTGGAAGAAAAGTTGTTTACCCATTGCAAATATACAAAGACTGAAAACAAAGAAATAACGATCTGCTATTACAAATTAAGTCCAACGAGAAGAGGATATCTGAAAAGCACAACTTCCAGAATCAGAAGCAACAGAACAGAAGTTAGCAGATCAATGTTGATTTATAATACAAAATAAAGTATTCACAGAAGTAGAATTGGAAGAATTGCAAAAGTATACCCAGGGCAAAGAAACTGAAGCCTTGCCAGAAGTAGCTCAGACTACAGAGGCAAACCCGGGGGAGTCGGCAGTAGAGGAAGTCAGCATAGCTGTTGAATTGTTTTCATTCCCAAACCAGGCACCCTCTCCTCTACCTTCTCCTCAGAAAGAACAAAACTAACTAAAAAACAAGAGGAACTGAAACAAAGAATAACTGAGCATCTAGAACAAAATAAGGTTGCCTGCATTGAAGCTTGTTACAAAGAAACAGCTAGCACAAGTATTAAAGGATGCCAATACTGTAATATCAAATATAAGCAACAGCTCATAGTAAGAAACAAACTAACTAATGTACTGCATGGCTGCAGTTATAACTGAATACTGTGGATGAAAAATCAACAAGCAAGAAAAAAAGCCAAACAATGCACCACCAAAATGGAAGATCAGGTTGGAAAATAAGATCAGCATGCTAAGATCAGATGCAAGCAACCTAGAACAGAAAAGAAGCTGAAGAACAAGAAGATCAAAGAATACCTGATCAAGAACTATCACCTAGAAACAAAGAAGATCAAAGAAGCACTGGAAATAATAAAGCAACAAATAACAGCCATAGCCAAAAAGATCAGCAGATACAAAGCTCGAATTGCACACTATAGGCAGAATGTCCAATTTCAGTCAAATCAAAAATGTTTCTACCTATCCCTCAATGGACAGACTGCAATGAACCAGTCAACACCTGATAAAGAAGAAACAGTGCAATTCTGGGCGCAGCTATGGGACAACCCAAAGAAATACAACAAGAATGCAGCTTGGTTAAAGGAGGTGGATAAGAATAAAAAAGAAGCTGAAATGAAAGAACCTGTAATAACAGCAGAAACGGTGGAGAAAAGGGCAAGGAAGATCAAAAATTGGTCAGCACTAAGTGAAGATGAACTGCATGGTTTTTGGTTGAAACATCTGACTGGTCTGCACCCACTCATTGCCAAGCAGTTTAACAACATACTGCAAGGAGGTGAAATTGAAGATTGGTTAACATCTGGCAAAACCTACCTGATAATGAAACATACAACAAAAGGACCAACACCAGGCAACTACAAGTCAATTACCTGATGTTACCCCTTACTAACAACTTTCAAATTGCCAACTGGTGTGGTAGCTGATGGTAGTAACAACATCTAGTTAAAAACAAGCTCTTTCCATCTGAGCAGAAAGGAATCCCCCAAACAGCAGAGGAACAAAAGATCAACTCCTAACTGACAAGATGATTTTGGAAAACTGCAAGAGAAGGATGACTAACTGGAATGTAGCTTGGATTGATTACAAAAAGGCATTTGACTCCCTGCCACATGATTGGATAATCAAGTACCTAGAAATAACAAGAGCCAGTAGAAATATCAGAAGCTTTGTGCAAAGATCAATGGATCAAGACACCGTTGCTGGTCAATAGTGATAGACGGAGAGAAGTTAATATCAAGAGAGGAATCTTTCAAGGACATTCACTATCACCATACTGTTTGTCATTACATTGATTCCTCTGTCAATAATACTGAACAAGTCAGGCCATGGCTATCAAACATCAAAAACAACTGCCAGGCTATCCCATCTCCTTTACATGGACGATCTGAAGCTCTATGGAAAAACACCATCTGAAATAAAATCGCTGTTCAACACTGACCAAATATACAGCCAAGATACTACAGTAGAGTTTGGACTGGACACATGTGGTACCCTTACCATCAACAGGGGAAAAATAGTCAAAACTGAAGGAATCAAGATGCCCTATACAAATAACATCAAGAATCTGGATGAAGAGATCACTACAAATACCTGGGCATCCTTCAGGCTGACAACATCAAGCACACTGAAATCAAGAAGAAGATTAGTAATCAATACATCATGAAAGTGAAGAAGATCTTAAAGTCCAAACTCAGTGGAGGAAATACCATCAAGGCAATTAACACCTGGGCAATTCCAGTCATTAGATACACAACTGGAATAGTGGACTGGACTCAAGCTGAACTAGAAGTCCTGGATTGGAAGACCAGAAAAATAATGACAATGAATCATTGTCCTTCATCCACACAATGATGTTGACAGACTCTACTTACCAAGGAGCATAGGTGGGTATGGAATGTTGCAAGTATACCAGACAGTTGAAGAAGAAAAAAGGGCATTGGAAGAATATCTGAAGGACAGTGAAGAAGACACACTGAAGCTAGTACACCATGAAGGCCTATAAGAAAGGCCAAATTAATAAAAGAAAAGAGACATGGCAAAGCAAAGTATTACATGGCCAATACACAAAAAAAAACTAGCAGGCAAAGCAGATAACAACAAGATATGGCAATGGCTAAGAGCAAGAAAGTTGAAGGAAGAGACAGAGGGGTTAATTCTGGCTGCATAAGACCAAGCTTTAAGAACAAATCCATACAAAGCCAGAATTGAGAAGACAGCAACAAACAGCAAATGCCGCCTCTGCAAAGAAGCTGAAGAAACACTGGACCACCTAGTTAGCTGCTACAAGAAGATCGCACAGACTGACTACAAACAACGGCATGACAAAGTAGGAACAATGGTGCATTGGAATATCTGCAAGAAATACCAGTTGCCTGCAAGCAAGAACTGATGGGACCACAAAACAGACAAAGTAATAGAAAATGAAGAAGCTAAAGTGCTCTGGAACTTTACAATTCAGACAGACAAGCACCTGCCACATAACACCCCAGATTTAACAACTGTTGATAAGAAAGGCAAAAAAGTCTGAATAGTTTTTGTTGCAATACCTGGAGACAGCAGAGCAGAAGAGACAGAACTGGAGAAAATCACAAAATACAAAGACCTGCAAACAGAAACAGAACGACTATGGCAAAAGAAAGCAAAGGTAGTACCAATAGTAATAGGTGCCTTGGGTGCCATCCCAAAACATCTGGAGCACCACTTGAACACCACTGGAATTGACAAAATCACCATCAGCACTGACAAAATCACCATCAGTCAACTGCAAACGGCAGCTTTACTTGGAACTGCTTATATCCTGCGACAACAACAACAACAACATCTGCCTATCCCGATCCTTGGGAAGGACTCAATAAGTGGATAAAAATGTCAATCTAGTCTAAACATCTGGCTGACTGTATGACCAAGAATAATAACAACAAATTTATATGCTGTCCAACTCCCAGCAACTCTATCAACAGGCATTCTAAAAAGAAAAATTCTGTATCTTTGCCATGATTTTCCCACATTATGATTTCTCTAAGACTACACTTGATTTCCTAGCAATTCTGATGGCAACTTTTTAGGGTAGAGGTTTACCAATATGTCACCTGCAGATGGGCCATGGATGGGCCACACACACCAACAGGACTGTTGAAAATGCTACTCATTCCTTTAGGTCCTTGGAAAATCTTCTAATCTGGTTTATCTCAAAGGGCTGACAGAGCCCATGAAGTCCTCCAAATTGTGTACCAGTCCCAAAGGGGAAAGCGCAACCCTGTTTTGGACTAAACATGGAACATTTCCGGTCCCATGTGGTCCAACTATCAATAGCCACTTGGTCTTGTCAAGGGTGAGCTTGAGTCTGTTTCTCCCCATCCAGTCCCCTCAGCCTCCAGACACTGACAAAACAATATCACCTGGTTAATCAGGAATCAAGAAATACAACTGAGTATCATCAGCATACTGGTGGTACCCAATGCAAACCGATGGATGATCTTAGCCAATGTTCTCCTGTAGATGCTGAACAGGAAGTGCAAGAGTAGTGAACCCTGCAACACCCCCCACATAGGAGTCTCAAGCTTCATCTCTCCCCCACTGCCAACACCAACTGCAATTAGACACAGAAAAAAGGGAACCACCAGAATTCTGTGCCCCGCACTCCTAGTTCCTGCAGGTTGTCCAGAAATGTGTAACGATTGATGGTATCGAAAGCTACTGAGAGATCAAAGAGTGATCTTTGCACTCATCAACAAGTGCAATCAATGCTGTCTCAGTACTATGTCTCAACCTGAAACCTGACTGAAGGGGGGTCTAGATAATCAGTTTTATCCAGAGCCCTCTGAAGCTGCAGTCTGACTACATTCTCAAAAATCTTCCCTAAAAGGAAGAGGTTGGAGCTAGCACTAGTCAAACATCTCCAAATATTTTTTAAGTTGAAGCAAAAATGTCCAAGAGAGGGTGTATCTCAGGTGTACACCACTTAAAATAGCAATCAAGATTACAGATGATGCAGGTACCACCTACATCAGGTACCAGGTGTCACAACTGGTCATCAAAGACAAATATCTATAAAATGTATGTCTACGTAGATAGTGGAACTGTAGGAATTTCCACCATAAACTCTTTCAAATTCATCAGGAAATTTTCTGAACCATTAGAACAACAAGATTTAAGAGCAACAAGTATAGCAATTGACTGTAAAATAGCAACCAAGTCAGACATCATTTTGGGAAAATAGTGATCAATCTAAAATTTCACTTTCAGAAGAAAACCTGATCATCAATCAAAATGAACAAAGCAAGGAGTGATAAAGAGAGCGAACTGCAAATCCTGCCTCTCTGGTTACAAAGTCTTAGTTAAAGAAATAATAATCACAGTCAAAACTGAGGTAGTTAATAGTACTGTTCAATATAAGTGCCAGTTCTGATAAAAATAATCTTTCAGTGTTTAATCCTTTTGTAGTTCTTCCAATCTAATAGTTGAAGACCAGCTTACTATAGGATTCTGTGGCAAAGAGTTTAGGGAATAGCATCCAGATAATGAGATGACCTATTGGTCTACAGGGACTGCTAGATGTGTTCAGTCTCAAAACCAAAATTGAAAACGGAACTTATGGTGATCTGGAATTCTAAAATGGACAGGTATGTAGCTGATATGGAGGCACAAGATTTTCTACTCATGCATTTGAATCAACCAACATAAAATAAGAGCTTTGTTTCAATGGATAAAACTGAGACAAATTCAAATGGCTCACTTGCAGAATGTGCTCCTGGAGATTAAAGAACTGTTCCATTGGGCATGCAGTTAACAAGAACAATATCCTACCAACTGTCCTTCTTCCCTAAGTCACCAAAACCATTGTCAGTTGAGAATGGTATACTCCCACAGCTAGAGTACTTATGGAAAGTATATTGGAAAAATAAAAACTGATAATTGGAAAACAGGAAATAAAGAGAGGAAAAGAAGAAGTAATATAGTAAATAAATGACAGAATATATCCCAGCACTCTTCAGTGATAGCAAACATGAAGAATGTTCCCTATAAGGTTGCTGCTGAAAGTTTTAGAAAGGAACTGAACAGGAAGAGTAGCAGTTCTTCCCCTTAGAGCATACACACTAGGAGGGGAGAGTGGGCTTCTGCCAAACTTTCATAGCTCTGGATCACTGTGAATAAAGCTCAACATAGGTGAAGAATCTAGATGGGTGGCCAACCGAAAGGTCACTAAGATTACATTTTATTTGTCTCACTCTTTACATGAGAGCCATTTGAACATTGAATCGTGGTATTTAATATTAGTTTGATGGTACATAATCAATTACATTTAAAATATTTATCTAATGCAATTGTATTTATTACTCACATTCTCTGTCTGCCTGCTGCATACGTGTATCTTCCTCTTGGAGGTATGTCTGGAGATTTTTCAACACCTGGATTTTTAAATTTACTGAGCAGTTTTTATCAGAGAGGATGTTGTTATATAACGTCTTCACCTCTTGTTCAAACATTAGACTTGGGTGTTGTATGAAGGCAAATCCTGAGGAAAATAAGAAAATGCAACTTAATAAATCTTGTTACTGAGTTGACTTTTTAACATTCTGAGTGTTTAAAAATAAAAATAAAGCAAATTAATAACCCATATTCATGCTTAAGCACTTAATTTCAATTTCCTTTTGAAAATAAACCAATCATAATAGAGCAATGTTTTATCATTTCCAGTGACTTCCAATCTAGACTCAAAAGGCTGGTTTTCAAATTTATAACCTTAAATAAGTAACTTGGATCACTTTATCTGAATGAATTCTTTTTCTCACATATACCCATCCAGACATTGAAAATCTCTGAGATCTTTTCCTAGGTGCTTTTAATAAGAGAGATGGTAGATGGCTAACAGAGAAAGATCACTGTCATGGTGGCACTGCAGCTATGGAATGCTCTTCCTAACATACACTTGGTGGTCTTTTCAACACTAAATTAAGGCCTTTTAAGACTTATTTCAAATATATTTGAATTTATTTAGTAATGTTGCTTAAATATTATACTGATTTTACTTTCTACCACTGGAAGCTTTGTTTTCCTGTATTTTATTGCTCACTTATTTATACAAACATTTTAATATTATCCTGCTTCAAATAACTCATTTGTTAACAAATTTGCATTGTTTAAAAAGTAACAGAAATAAGAATATCAAACCATGAAAAACATAAGCATAATAATAAGTTACAAGAGCAGCCCAGATTCACTGTTAGTGCAAATACCCATTGGACTATTGTAGTGTTAAGGGTTTTGCAAAAGGCAAACAAATTCAGGGCTTCCTATACCTTATGACAAGATATTCTATAATCGGGTGGATGCCACCAAGAAGGCCCCAAGTCCTCTTGCCTCATATGGGATTAGGATCCACAGCAGCCTTTTTGGGAGTGAACATGTTGTTTAGATTATTCTTGTCAGAAGAGATAATGTTGTAGGTGCATGGGTGCCAAGCTTTGTAGGGCTTTAAAATAAAAACCAGTATATTCAATTGGGCCTGTAATCTTTCTGGTAGGAAATGCAGCAACCTCAGCATAAGTGCAATGCTACTAAACACATTCCTGTTGCTAGTCAGGCCACTGCATTTTGAAACAGTTGTGGTTTCCAAATGGTATTCAAGGACATCCCCATGTAAAGTGCATAGTGCTTAAGTATGGGGCAATGGTTTGAATCACTGTTGCAAGGGTATCCTCATCCAAAAAACTCCTCAAATGATGCACCAGCAGAAGCTCATCTGGCTACAGCTACCATATGCTGAGCATGTCCAGGAGAACCATCAAGTCACAGACCTGATTACAGGTTGAGTGTAATCCAACTTAGTGATTGGGATCAAACCAATCTGATCACAGCAACTATATCTGCATGGATTTAATCTTCCTTTGACCCATCCAGTTCTCATAGCCTGCAGACAATTGGATGAGAACTTCCACAGCATCCCTGATGTACAGTTGAGTATCATCAATATACTGATGTTACCTCAACCCAAACTGGATAACCTTTCAAGCAGTTTCATGTAGATTTTGAATAGTATAGGAAAATACTGTATCACCCACATTGGAGGAGCCAGGAGGTCAAATGCTCTTTTTCCAATGCACACCAAATGGAACTGACCACTCTGGAAGGAGTAGAAGCACCAAAAACAATATTTTCTGCTCCTAATCCTCAGACAGTCCAGAAGAATACAATGGTTGATAATATCAAATGCCTTTGAGAGATCTAATATGATCAGGAGAGAGTATATTCCCTCCAACTAACAAACTTCACGACTAATGCTTTTTCCATCCCAGGATAGTCTGGATAATCTGTTTCCTCTAGGATCCTCTGTAGCTGAAGGATCCCACTATCTTCTCCAAAATCTTCCCCAGAAAGGGAAGACTGGAGATCAGGTCAAAGTGTTTAATATGGCTGGACAGAGAATACTGCATTCAGGGAGGACCCCACTACCTATTTCAAGGTATATGATAACTCTCTTCCTTCAAAGAGGCATCCACCACCTCCAGAATACAGCTGCACATACCATGTCCAACCACAGATTCAGGTAGGGCATGGATCTGGCCCACAGGTGGCATAGCTCATGTTATGGAGAACTCTACTTCCTTGATCTCTGCCAACTCAAAACAATCTCAAATGATCTGTAAGACTGCCTATTTGGTGTATAATCTGAACAAATGTGAACAATTTTATCTATGAAGAATCTCACAAAAATATCACAAAACAGTTAGATCTTCTTCCACCTCTTTATCAAAAGGATATGGGTAAACCTAAACAAGGCCACTGGATGTGAATCTGCAGATGCAATAAGAGCAGACAAGTAGAA
Organism: Python bivittatus; assembly: GCF_059951505.1. Classification (NCBI taxonomy): domain Eukaryota; kingdom Metazoa; phylum Chordata; class Lepidosauria; order Squamata; family Pythonidae; genus Python; species Python bivittatus. Next base: position 8,337,868 of record NW_028277097.1, read on the forward strand.
ACAATTTGCTACTCTTATTGCCATGGTATAGTACCAAACATGGGCATGCAATTGCATTTAGTCAATTTCACTCTTTATGTTTTCCACCCAGGACTACTCTGGCCATCTCTTGAGCCACTTCATTTCCCAGAGCTCTTTAGAAAATCAAGGAGTCCTCCAGGACCTACGTTAAAGCAGAAACCACTCGGTGCCAATTTTGTCTAACATGCTAATCCCTATAGAATTCCACATAAATACCAGGTCTAATATGTTACTGCTTGTGTGCATTAGGCCACAAATAACCTGAAACAAGCCTATGGTCATTATAGAGGCCATTAAATCATGAGCCCATCTGGAATTCACACCCAAGACATGCAAATTTAAGTTACTCAGCAATAAAATCCTCAGTGATTTCAACACCAGTGCCATTATGAAGTCCAATGCTCAAGAAGGCAGTCACATGCAGAGCAGCTTCTCTAGTCACAGTTAAGGTCTCACCATAACTTACTGCCACAACCCCACCCCAACTGCAACACTGTGGCTATGATGAAACCTGGTGAATAAATCTTGGACATGGCAACTTCCCCATCCTCACCCAATCAGGCTTCTGTGAAGTAAGACAAGTCCACACACAAACTCATCATGAATAATGTTGTCTTACTGAATACAGATCTGGCAGTAACAAACTATACCAAGATCACCCAGACACAGAAGAAAGGTTGGGCCAGAAGTGGAGACCAGCATAAGTGCAGGCCATCTTTTTCTTATAAAGATCGACCCAGTACTTCCTGCCATACCTGCAACTACCCACAACTGTTCATTTACATTTTACAGTTACTGCAAAATGCACAAATAACCAATTATTAATATGTTTTAAAATACAGAGCTATACAATATACAATTACAAAGTTGCATCAAAAGCACACAACTAGATATACAAAAATGGATGCTAGCACATTTGCATGATCTTTCCTTTTATGAATACAGCCCACTTGCTACAGAGCGTCGCAATAATCCAAACATACTATATTAATAAATTACCTTGGAAATTTTATTGAAACAGCAGTCATTCTATAATGATCATAAGCAGCTACTCATATACATAGTAAAATAAGTATTTCTGATGTAAAATCTTACCTAGACCAATAATGGCTTTTGTCTGTACCTCCTCATCTGAGTGCTTGGTAAAATACATTAACAATTCAAGTACTTTATCCTTTATGTTAACCTGGTTAAAGGGGGAAAAGGTACAATAATTAAAAAGTAAGTCCAGGAATGTTTCATTTCCTTTTCAAAACTTTTATTAATATCTAAACACAGAAGATGTGATGGATGGCAATAGCGCAGCAGGTTCTCAGGAAGGAGGGAACACATTCCAGGAAGTGGGGCAAGACAAGAGACAGCACAGTCTGGAGCAGGAGCGTGGGAAGAGGAAGAAATTTAGGATAACCACTCCATAAAATCTCCCAAGGTATATCCACTAAGTTAGAGTAGTACAGATTTAGTCTGGCAAGATTCTATCTATATGATGTACGCAATAAAAGAACTGAACTTGGCTGGACTGTTTCCCTGTTATTCTTGGGCTGGGCCTGACAAACTAGTTTTTTTTTGTCATATCAGAGATTTCAGTCCATCCAAATCTATTTTTAAACATTATATTACCTTGCTGTTGCCTTTAAAATCTTCTTGATCAAAATCAAAATGCCGGCATAGTGCTCCAACAGTGAAAAGGGATCTTAGGAGTGCTGGTTTATTTGCTGTAAGTATAGTGCTATTTGGATCTTCTTGATGTTGACTTTTTAGTTTTGAAAGTGCACCTAAATAACAAAACTTGTCTTAAAATGCTATTTCTTCCCATAAACATTGAATGCACTTTTAAAATAATGTTTATACAGAATTCTGAATATTTAACTCACCATAGTATCTATTAAAACAAGCCCATACAAATTTATAATTCTGTGTGACCTTGTTAACGACAGCTCCAAGACAGCTAACACAGTGCTGCACTACCTAGAAACAAAGCAGAAAATTTTACTGCTAAGTAGTAGTTAATGGAGAAATCAATGTTCTGCTCTTATTTTATAGACTTACTAAAACCTCAAAGCTATCATAAAAATGGTATGTTATTTATTTTAAATTGTTTCTATAACCTCTTATTCTATTAGTTAATTAACATTCAAAGTAGTCCACAAATAGTGGGACTTCCAGGGAAGAAATGGTGAACTAAAGATGGCTCCTCTGAGAACAGAGTTGACGACCATGGTGGAATGAAGAGCAAGTGGACTGGCTCTTTGGGATTCCTCTCCAGACAGGAGAGGACTTGGGATCGCTCACAAGTGCTCCAAGACCGTGGTCTCCAGCAGGTTTAGAGCTCTGGGAGATGAGGGAATGCCATCTTTGCCCAAACCACAGTCAGCACCTTTAAGGACACAGGGTTCACATACTTCCTTTTCTAATCACTTTTGGAACTGGTTATTAACTGCTTTTCAGCTATTAGGAACCTATGAAATGACACGTTTTACTGCACCCAGTGAGTTTCCTTCAATCCTTAGCAAGAGAAGTTTTAAATACAAGTTTAAGAACTTTAAAAAATTCTTCTTTTGGAATAAAAGCAAAAAGGTGATTAGAACATTGATTTTGGAAAGTTACAAATGGACTAAGGGTCTAGATGGATTTGAAGTAAGATTTTGAAATTAATTATAAAAATTATAAGAATCCTTCCCATGGGAAAATGCTGTTGTTTTGAATTTTTTTAAAAAAAAGATAGGATGGGACTTTGAAGGTTGGACACTAGAAGGAAGCAGAAGGAATTAAAGATTACAATTAAAGGAGAAAAACACTTAAATTTGACTTACTAGTACAGAATGGAGCTTTAACATTGTTTTAACATTGGACATATTGAAGGATATCTGTGAACAGTGGACCCAGAAAAGAGTGTCTGCCATTATAGATAGACTGTGTTTGGAAAATATTATGGAAGAGGAGAAATTTTACCGGACAGGACTGAGACTGATTTGAAAGTGGATTTTAAAATGACGGCCTATGGGAATGATGCAGAAGGAGATGCTACATTGGATATACAAATGAAACTGGCTGATGTCTTAATAATTAAAAAAGATATACAAATAATAAACCAAAGAATGACTTGGATAACTTTCTTATATTGGATCTACAAAAGAGACTTGTTAAAGTTTTGAAGAGTTTTGTGACAGGGACAGAGAAAAAATGAAAAGAAATTAAGTTCTAGGACATTATTTGAGGGTATTAAGGATCAAGATTGTTAAAAGTAAAGGGAAGGAATATAAAGTTGGTTTCTTTGATCAAGGTTAAAGTAGATATGTCATTATCTCTGGTAACCCTTAATGGACTTTTGCTGATTAGGACTGAACAATGACATTTTAAGGATTTGCTTATAAATAAGAAATGGGATATGGGAAGAAGAGATAAATTTGTTGTATTTTAAGAGAAGGTGTATACTAAAATTGTATATACTTGTTGTGATGAAGGGGAAAGTCATTTCTTTATATATTTCTTTTCTTTTTCTTTACTATATTCTTACTATTTATTTATATTTACTATATTCTTGTTAGACTGAAGAAGCTGCTTGGACAAGTAGCAAAACATCTCTAACCAAAAGAAAAGAAGCCCAGTTGCCATGACTCAACCTCCAGACAATTCCACCTGGATGACTGAGAATCTTCATAAACATATATTCTTATTTTTTCTTTCTTTTCTATTTTTCTACTTTTTTCTTTTCTGCACTTTCTATTTTTTCTTATTCTTTTTTTAGTTTGTATTAGTTTTTATCTTTGTAACTATAATGTTTAATAAAATTGCTATAAAAAACAAAGTAGTCCATAAATAGTAAAAATAATAAAATGCATTAACAAATGCAATTCATATCTATAAAATCAACATGACTACAATTTCATTGTTCTCTTTCAAATATAGCATTTTGTACTACAATAAAACAAGATGATTTTTAAAGTAGAAATTAAACCTTACTGTCATGCCATATTTGATTATAAGCTTCATGAGATCTTCTTCTATCGTAGCAAGGAAAGTCTCACTTGGATGTTCCATCAGTGGCACTACCAATTCTAAGATTTTTGCAACATTGCAGATCACCATGAAGTCATTTTGATTCTACAGAAAATATTGTATTTAATTAATTATATTTACTGTGATCCTATTACTAGATCATAAAAAGCTCAAGTTCAACAATAAAATAAAGCATGTATGCTACTGAATGATATGGTACCATGGAACAGCAAATGAGCAGTTACAACTTTGTGTTCATGGACTAGTACCATATTTAGTAAGTAATTCTCCTTACTCAAGTGGTACTTGAGAAAATCTGGTGAGGGCTGGCAGATCAATACAGCTGATCATTTTGAACTGTTTCTATCCTACTTTTGGATCATTTTAATGATGAAAAATGGGATAGAAATGTTAGAATGAAGTAAATATTGCCCTTACGCAAATAAAAAATAAAAACATAGAACCACAGAGTTTGAAATGGCCATTAAGTCCAACCCCTGCTCAGCGCAAGAATCCAAATGAAAACTGTCCCAGCAAAAACCCATATAGTTTCTGCTTGAACACCTCCAATGAAGGGAAGCCCACCACTCTCTGGGTAATTGGTTCTATTGTCAAACTGTTCTTATTGTCAGAAAATATTTCAAAAGAAGTCAGTTAACAAATGAATTTAAAAACTAAAACAGTAAATATAATAAATGTTGAAAGAAAGCTCCTCCCATGAGTCTAATAAGAAGCAATATTAAACCATAGCAACAGACATGAGAAAAAATAAACAGTAATAAGGACAACTTCAGAAGTGGGCAACTAAATATTGATTCTCAAAACCCACTTTGCTGCTTTCTGCCTACACTTTAATCTTAACTTCAAGCTTAAAAAGAAACCATAAACAGAAACAATCTGAAATGTGTGAATACTTACACTGCATTTAGTGGTAAGATATGGTTGCATGGTCATAGCATGTTTGACCATTAACTGAGGCCTGATTTTGCTGAATAAAAATAAAGTGGTTATGCAAGCTACCAAGCGACTTGAATTCACACCTTTGTTGTCAGAATCTGGAAAAGAAATATTATTTACATAAGCCCACACAAATATTCATCTATCAATCAGTCATTAACCTAAATGGCCAGCAGAAACAACAAGTCTTTCAAGTGAAGATGCTTATAGTGGCCTGATTATGTGTAGCATCACATTGTACTACAAAAATAAAAAACAAAATGGTTCCTGACTGAAAAAGCATTGGGTACCTATATAGTTCTTTTATCCTTTCATGTGCTTCTTAAGCCACTGTTTATGATATCTTGGATGACTGGGCCAAAACCTGATTCCAGCCTTAAAGCCAATATTATTATCACAGTTTTCAGATATATTTCAGTCTTAAGACCAATATTATCACCATGACAATATTTTAAATAAATAAATAAATCATATACCAATAGAAAATGCTATATTCAATGAACCAATATTATTTTTCCAATATAAATTAATCAAACAGTGCAGATTTTAATAGCTATACATTCTCATTTTAATTACGGCCCTTTGTATTATAATAATGTGAGCTCATCTGAACAGACCTCACTTTGAATGATCAACTCCCCTCACACTTCTCTTCAGTATGACTCCAAGGAATCAAAAAGATAATTGATGTTTAACATAACAGTTCCTTTCAACTTTGTGTGCTAAGTGACTGACCTCCTACTTTCTTGGATGACTGGCAATCATGTGATCTAGTTTTTCACACTATATTCTATTCCTGAAAGTTGAATGAGATTTGGCCTTGGTAAAATGTGATAGCCTTGCACTGCAATACTGAAAAATTCTCCAACTACTCCTTTCCTTGTCTGTCTACCCATAAATAAAGGATAGCCACTGCATGTTATTAAGAATGTGGTCTTAAGATACTGTCACACATGACACCAGAAAAACTAATATTCCATTTTCTAACATGGGAGGTATTCAAGGTAGGATATGTTAATATAATGTATGACTGTACCATGGAAGAGGAATGCTACAATGAAAAACACACTGGGAAACATAAATGTCAAAAGTATATGGTCTAGTGAATGCACTGGTCAACAAAAAACAAAACTGATGGCTATACTGTCTTCTGCAACTGATGCATTTCTTAATAGAAGTGGCTGCTGCTCTGAGAGAATTGTGCTATTAGAAGATACCAAATAAACTGTGTTTCTCAAACAAGGATGAGGTAAACTATCATGCCATACTGCACTGGGCATTTCCCTTTCTGAAACTGTGATGAAAAGTACGAACAGTTTATTTAAGGAGGCCCACCCTGAAATATATATTGCTCTGCATATGACTTATTGTGCCAAATATGCACAATGGGATATGATTGTATATGAAAAAGGTGATATAATTACCGTATTTTTCCGACAATAAGACGCCCCCATGTACAAGACGACCCCCACTTTTCTAACCCAAAATTAAAAAATCAATATTTTAAAGATAGTGCAGAACACATTTTTATTTAGTAATTAGTTAACATTGACCTGATACACTCGGTGGGAGGAGGTCCAAACCGTCTCTCTGCAGCTCTATTTCCAGGCTCTTTTGCATAACTGATTACATTCAAGCACGAGTGAAACTGCAGATAGATTGTCTCTGCAAACAGCCTTCCTCTGGTCAGCATCAGCTGACGTCAGTTACATCAGGCTCGTGATTGGAGGAAGTCTGCTTGGGAGACAAGCTATTTCACTCGTGATTGGAGGCTAGCAACAGGAGGAAGCCTCTCTGCAGAAACAAAGTATGGGCAGTTTTGCAACTGTGCGATTCTCGGCTGACTTCCTTGAATAAGACGCCCTTCAGTTTTTAGGGTAAGGATTTTAGAAAAAAGTATCGTCTTATAGTCGGAAAAATACGGTAGCTTCTATGACCAAAAAATACAATAAAATAACTTCTAAAACAAAGTGATAACCACCTGCTACAACAGTCCTGATAAGTAAAAAGTTGATTGCTAATAATATTTGCTATGTTATAATCAAAAGAAAGTCTATTTTAAGTTAAATATATAACAAATATACTTAAGTAAGGATGATTCTCCAATTACTGCCTTTCTGGAGAACAACAAACAATAAATACTAGGTCATAGAAATGATTCGTTTTATTTCCAGTTCTAGAGACACAGGAGGGCATTTATAATATCCATGAGAGTATTTATCCCTTCTATCCATTAATGTTAGTGGTAATTTTGCTTTAGTGTTTTTTTTTAAAGAACTAAAACAGTGAGAAATTAGTCACTTAAGTCGTAGAGAAAAACCTTTTCCTGAGGGAAATAGACTTCTATGGAAAAAGTTTTGCCTTTTTTGCAAGTACAGTATTTTTCAACCACATGGAAATATGAGAACTGTTAATTCTTTGCTGTCATCTAGTGGTTTGTAAGAAAGTTGTTTTCTATTTCCACAGGATAAGCAGGAATACAACTCAAGCATTTTTTATAGAAGGCCGGAGTGACCTGAGTGCAGGTCCGTCCAACCAACCAACCAACCAACCAACCAACCATTGAAATAAACCTTAATATCTCTGGAGGGGCTATTCTGCTGGGGGCTTTTAACAAATTAGGTAGGTTTATTGTACACGGGAGTGGCATGGCCAAAAGGCTCTGCCTTTTTCCCTTCATGACCAACTGTGTTGTATCTTTGCAAGTTTTCTCAGAAATGCTTCCCTGATGTTATGAGAAGCAGAGGCAAAGGAAGAGATGGAAAATAACAGGTTTAAAAGAAACAGAGGTAGAGAGACATGAGAAAGCTGTGCAAACAAGAGAAAGGGGAAAATAAGTATCTTTAGGTAAAAACAAGAGGAATCCTGAAGATATTTTGTAACAGAGAAAGGCTATAGGTATTTGCACTGAGGAATTCTCTAGGAAAGGATATCGTTTGTTTGTCTGTTTATTTATAAATCAAACTTGTATGCCGCCGATCTCACTATATAAGTAACTCTAGGCGGCTCACACATAAAAAGCATAAAAACAGTTAAAAACACAAAACAAAGTTAAAAAGACTACAAATGGAGTTAAAAAGCGGAGACAGAATCCTCAGGGTACTAACCACCCCCAGTGTTGGGAGTCCCCATTAGATCCCCAAGTTAAAAAAAGTTAAGTCACATGATACTTCGAATCACATAAAGGAGTTAACCTCTGGCATCAGAGATCAGAAGCTCTCATTTTCATTTTAAATTAGCTCAAGCTTATCTGGATTGTCATATCCAGGCTATAAAAATCAGGATCATAACTAGCTGGAACAGAGTTAGAGCTTTCTGATTCTCTTTGCTGCCAACTAGCAGTTGTCTGAATTTTGCAGCCCAGATACAGTAGCTCTAGTGTTCAAATTTAAAAAGTGAGTGATTATTCTTTGCTATGGTATATGAAACAAATGAACTTCAGAGTTTAGTTTATGAAGTTGGCTTGTTTCCTAAATTGGGGATGGACAAAGAGTGAATGTAGTTAAGGGTCATGGTCTAGGTGTCAGTAAGAGACGTGACTAAATAGAATTGGGATGAGAATGAGTGGTGTAAGGGCAGCCATTACTCTCCACTCCTGCTTCTCGCATACAGAGATATTTATTCCCCTACTCATCCAAAGTCCATTAGACTGTATCAAATTAAACTGCAACAAGTAGCTTCTAATCCAAACTAACTCAGATGATACACACAATATTTCATTAAATGTCAATTTCCAAGTGTGAAACTGCTGTCTTGAATGTGAAACAGGCAGTTTGAAGAAATTTGGAAGGGTTTTGAGCTGAAAACAGGGCTATTCCGTGATGTTTGAACTAGGGCAATATTTTAATTTGCCATCCACTGAATGTTTTGGTGCTTACAAAAAGTTTAAACTTGCAAATAAGTCCCATTAAAACAGAGTAGTACCCTTACTTGAAAGCAAATATGCATTGTTAATTTTTTAGATACAAGTTTTTTAAAAAGAGGGAAAACTTGAGGCTATTAGTTATTTGATATTTTGAACACTCTTGAGATTAGCTTCAAATGCAGATAATAGAAGCAAGACAATAAACTCCATAAAACATATGAACTTTATTTTTAACCAATAAATTCTGAAGTAAAATACACTTTAGCTACTTTCTTCTCTGTGGGAAGATGCTCTCCCATTTCCCAAGCCCAATTCTCATCACACAGAGAAATAATGCATAAAGATAATTCTGCAGCCATTTCCACAATTGTAAACACAAAAAGACTTGGTTTAAACTTGGAAAAATGCTACCAACAAGCAATTTTAATAGTATATGATTAAAATGGTTATAGATGCTTTACCTGCCAAAGATTCTTCATACTTTAGAATATGTTCAACCAAATTGTCCACAAGTTGAGTACAGGCTTTCTTGACAGGCTTGTATGAAGCATCCTCTTCTGATTTTAGCAACTGCAAAATAAACAAATATACTACTTAGGGCTGAATTGAGAATATAGTCTTTTGTAAAGGAATATGAAAGACAGGAATCTAATTGGGCATAACAAATATAGAATACTAATTTGAAATAATAATGGACAACATATCACCCAGAAATACATTTTAAGGAAGACGCTTTACATTAAATTTAAAGGAGGCTTTAATTGGAGGAGGGCTTTTGCACAGCTCTGGGTTGTGCGCCAGTTACGCCCTTTCCTGGATCGGGATGCCCTTTGAACGGTCACTCATGCCCTTGTCATCTCCCAGATAGACTACTGCAATGCGCTCTACATGGGGCTACCCTTGAAGAGTATCTGGAAGCTTCAGCTGGTCCAGAATGCAGCCGCGCAAGCTATTTCTTCAGACCCATATAACACCATTGCTCCGTGAGCTGCATTGGGTATGGGTTGCTTCTGGGTCCAATTCAAGGTGTTGGTTATCACCTTTAAAGACCTACATGGCATGGGGCCAGGCTACCTGAGGGACCGCCTCTCCCCCACGATTTCAACCCGTCCCACCCAATCACAAAGAGAGGGCATGGTCCGGACCCCCTTGGCAAAAGAACTCTGACTAGCGGGGTCCAGAAGGCGGGCCTTCTCTGCTGTAGCCCCCGCCCTTTGGAACATCTTGTCCCCAGAGGTGAGGCAGGCCCCCTCACTCCCGGCCTTTCTGAGGGACTTGAAGACCTGGCTCTGCCATCTGGCCTGGGGTGGGGAGGGAAGTCATCAGATATGGGGTTGGCTAGCCACCTAGAGGCCTGGTGTTGCTTCCATCAGCCTCCTGGATTTTTCCTCTTCCTTTTACTCTGTGTAAATGTGTGTGTGTGTGTTTTTTATAAATTTTAACTATGTATTTATTTATCATTTTAATCTGTTGTAAGCCGCCCAGAGTCCCCCATTGGGGGAAGATGGGCAGGGATAAGTTTGAAGTTTGATAAATAAATAAATAAAATAAAATAAATTGACTTTGGTTTAGATCCTTCAATGTCAGTAAATATTTATCAAGTAGTACATGCTTTTCTAAAAAAATGGGAAATAACTCACATTGCTTGTTATCCATGTGTAGCAACTGCTTCATAGTAAACAAGGGCTATTACAAGCAATAAAGCCATTATAACTATTTATAAGCGCACTGGAATACATCCCTTATTAAAGTATGTAAAGAAAACAAGAGGAACTAAGCTAGTCAAAGTAGCCATTAAGAATTAATAGCAATATTTTTAAAAAGCATTGATAAATAAGAAATATGAAGAAGATGTAAATCAATGAAGCTCTGTGCCAGGCTTTGGAGTTTTAATTAAAAGCCAAAGTAATTCATTTTCCAAGCAAGATTCTCACAGAGTCTCTTTAGCAAGGGATGGGGGTATGTCAGCAACCAAACTGTTTCCAATTAAAAAAACAATTTATCCCCCAATACATTGGAGGAGATATTTTCTTCATTTTTTTACTGACTTTCCTATAAACCAGCAAGGAGGTGGTTATTTTTACTGATAATGGAGGAACATGTGGAACAATCTCCTGAATTCTTGTCAACCTGTTAACTGACCTGTACACTCTGTATTGCTCAATTTGAATATCCTTTTTCTATTTGTTGTGTTACTGAAAAGCTACATCAATTCTGCTTGGGAAAAAAAATAAAAATAAAAGGTATCTGAATGAAATCAAAGTCCAAAGTATCTGAATCATTACGTACATTCTGAAGAAGCTGTTCAAACCAATCATATCCTGTATCTCTACAAGCTGCAACCTATGAGAAATAAGTTTAAAATTTATTTGTGAATAAACTTAATCTTTAATTAGTACTTTCTGAGTTCAAAATTTATGATGATACTACAGAGAGAGAGTATCTGCAAAATACATACATTCCTATGAAAGCTGTTCATACTCTATCAAAACCACAAAACTGCGGGAGAGGCATAGGTAGTTATTTTTGTTATTATGAAGACAGGATGCTGAAGTAATACACAGTAGGACAAATATGTCCCCCCCCTCCCCCGAAGCTTAGGCTAGGCCCACAACTGTACTATTTTCATAACACCCGTAAAACCAGAAATACACTGGGAGATATGAACATCCTTTTTTTGAAACCCACTGAAGGAGATACGGTTCCTGAATAGTATTTCCATGACCTATTAATTAGAAATGGAAAGCTTAATCTCCCCAAGAACCAACTTTATCCTTACGTTTATCCAATTTGGCCCAGAAAAAAATAAGCAAGCCAAGTCTTTTGCACCTATTTTGTCTGACATTTGCAGATTAAATCTGTACTAAAGCATTTGTGTGTCTGGAACTTTCATACAATTATGTACAGTCAATACCATCATACAGGAAAAAAGCTATAGACATCTGTTTACTCCTAGTGATAGTCAAAGGACTCCAGAGTAAAAGGAACTGTTTTCTAGAATCATTAAATTAGGATCTTAGCCAAACCTGGTAGCTTTATATAATGCAGTTACACAATTTTCTTCTACCATATTATGCTATTGTTCCATTTTTTCTCATTAATTTTTTAAAATCCAAATAATATGCTGTAAGATTTATGAACAGAGACTTCTTTCCTATTGGGAAACCTAAATTCTATGTCACATTAATCTAGCCAATAAAAACCAACACCTTTAAAATATTTGGTATTTGTCGAAAAGCTGAAAAAAGGTCATTAGCCACAAAGATTGGATTCACATATTGTGCTAAACCATGGTCTAACTATAGTTTCTTAGGCAACACAACACATAACACAAAGTCTTAAACCATGGCTTACAAACACAGTGGTTGGGAGTCACATACTACACAAAAACAAAATCAACAGTACAGCTTAGTAGAATACTGTATATGTCCCTAACCAATGTTTAAAACAGCAGTGCATAATGTGTAGCTCTCCAGATGTTGGCAGACTGTAGTTTTCATCATACTTTGCTCTTTGCCATGCTAATTAGAGCTGATGGGAGTTGCAGTTCATCTCTGCCCTTCTCTAATTAATTAACCAACTTTAACTTAGCACATGTGGTAGTACAACAATTTTTGGGGCTCCTACAAGGACCCCACCAGAGAGATGAAATATTTGTACTACAGGTAGTCTTTGACCTACGACTCTTCAGAAACCATTCGAAGTTACAATGATGCTGAATGAATGGTGGTTATGACCAGTCCTCAGAGTTCCAGCTGTCACAACACCCCCACAGTCATATGATCGCAATCTGGGTTCTTGACAACCTGTTTGCACTTACAACCTGTTGCCAAGTGCCCTGTGATTACGTGGTCACATTTGCAACCTTCCCTGGCAGCTTCCCCAGAAAATCAATGGGGAAGCCACCAGGGAAGGTTGCAAGTCACTGGGTAAGTCTCCCCCACCCACACCCCAGCCCCTCTGTGCTAGCACCGCACTGGCCACTCATGCACCCCTGCACACCCTCCCCAGCCCTCGCCTTCCTCACACCCGTGCACCCCCTCACACCCCTGCTCATCCTCCCCAACCTGTGCTGCACTCCCACACACCTTCCCAAACACATACAGCACCTCTTGTGTACCCCCTTGCACCCTCCCTGACCCCTGCGTGCCTCTTGTGTGGCCCCTCGACCCTCCCTGACCCATGTGGCACCTCTTGCGCATCCCCTCAACCCTCCCTGACCCACACATCTTTCACGCACCCCTCGCAACCTCCCCAACCATCCCCCACATCCTCACACACCCTCCCCTGCACCCCCATCATTCCCTTCCCCACCCGGCAGCAGCCATTTACCTCCCTGCAGGCCCGGAACTTGCAACTTCCTGCCAGCTACCCCACTGACTTTGGTTGTGGGAAGCTAGCAGGAAGTTGTCTCGCCTAAGGACTATGGGATTCAGTTAATGACGGCAACCAGGATTGCAGGAATTGCTATTGCTAAGTGATGCAGTCACACTTTATGACTGCATCACTTAGCAAAGGAAATTCCGGTCCCAATTGCTGTTGTAAGTCAAGGACTACCTGCATTGAATTTGTTTGAGTGACACCAGGGAAGAACTCTTAGCCTTAAAAAATGAAAAAGAAATACTAGGAAAATGTCTTTGTGAACACATTAGACACAATGTTTATTGCAACTGAAATAGTTCCATTCATACCACATCTGTGATGTTCAGGATTTTTCTGGTCATTGCTTCTCTGTCATTATGGGGGGTTGGAGTAAACCATAACTTCTGGAATGTCTCATTTACCAATTTCTGTAAACAAAAATATATCTAATTAAGAAATTAACTTGCTAAATCTTAAACAGAAGAATGTATAGATTTCAATAAGCAGAATCCTAACAACATTACTCACAGGGGCTCATCTCAATTTAATGGGAACAGAGAAGTCAAGAAAAAGTGAAATTAAGCAAGCTATCACAGAAGCAGTACATGCTGCAATTTCTTATACCTTAATGCCTTCTTCATCATTGACTCTGCGAATCATTTTCACACACATTTCTGTAATTTTGGGAAAGGTTGGTTGTTCAATGCAGATATCTCTAAGAATCTTTATTACTCTTTTTCTGACACTAATACCAGTATCCTAAGAGAAAAAAAGAAAACATAAATTATAATTTCTATAATTTACAAAACTGTATGCTATTAACTTAAAAAAATTAAAATAGATACAAAAACTTTTAATAGCAACCAATGTGAGCTCTGATACATTATAACTGTACCGTACAATGAACATTTATTTATTTAAAATTTCTGCAAATGACAAAATTCTCCTAATCTACCCTAATGTAGATTAGGGTAGACGCCTGGATTAACAGAAACTATAACTGTATTTCAAATTTCAGCCTATAAATTTTCATACATATTATAATTCATAATACTGTATAAAGAAATATGTAAAACTACTCATACCAGTATTCGCTCAATCAGCATGTCATAATACTGTTCAGCAAGCTGTGGTCGACAAAGCACAAACCGACCAAGTAACTCCACAGCTGCTTCTCGTACACTAGTGGAATTGTCCATTAACCGTCCATGAACACCTCGTTGCATATCCAGCTATAAACAACAGGTAAAATAAAAAGGCACATAAACAAAACCAGAAGAGCTGCTAGAGAGAATAAAAGAACAAATGTATGGTTAGAGATAGTCTCTGGGTTTTTTTACCCTGGCTAGAATGCTGGGGTCTACAGCAACAACTTCAGACAAACACTTCATGGCTTTTGTTCGAACAGCTATTGCATTTTCACCAAGCACACGCAGAATCTATTAAGAAACATTAAAGATTTTTAAACACTGCCTGTTACTTTCTAAAAACAACAAAAAATGCAGTGGAAACATGCCAGAATTAAAGCAAAATGAAAAGTAGCTATTTAGTAATTTATCATAACCTTACAAAGGGAATATTCTATGCATTATAACAACAGCTTGACATCAATACCTGGCAAAATCCTAGAAAAGATAGTCAAGGAATGGGCTTGTAAGCACTTAGAAACTAACAGGGTTATTACCAGAAGCCAGAATGGATTTGTTCAAAACAGGTGCCAGACAAATCTTATAGCTTTCTTGTAGAGGGTTGGAATTTCTTTGACAATGTGACTAGATTACTAGACCAAGGAAATACTGTGGGTGTAGTGTACTTAAACTTTAGTAAGGCATTTAATAAAGTAGACCACAGACTCCTTCTTGATAAATGTGAGATGGATGGTCCCACCATCAGTTAGATGCACAGTTGGCTGAACAACCATAGCCAACGCATGATCCTTAATGGGTCTATGTCCACATGGAGTGGAGTACCTCAGTGTTCTGTCCAGGGCCCAGTACTCTTCAACATCTTCATAAATGACTTAGGTAAGGGAACAGAAAGGCTGTTCATAAAATCTACATATGATACAAAGCTTGGGGTGGGGAGTGGGGACTGCTAACCCTCCAGAAGAAAGGCTCAAGATTCAAAAGGATCTTGATAATCATTGAGCCCTATCCAAGAAAATGTAGTTCAATGGGGAGAAATGTAAGGTTCTGCATTTAGGTAGGAAAAACCAGATGCACAGGTTCAAGATAGATGGTACTTGGTTTAGCAGTAGTACTTGTGAGAAGAGTCTGGAAGTCTTGGTAGACCACAGATTACACACAAGCCAACAATGTGCCAAAACTGCCAAAAGAAACAATGTAGTTTGGGGGTGCATCAACAGAAGTGAAATGTCAAGATCATGGGAAGTGATAATACCACTCTATGCTGCACTGGTCAAATCTCATCTGGAATACTGTGTCCAGTCGTGGCTACCACAATACAAAAAGGATGATGAGGAACCTGATGGAGTGCAGTAAAGAGCAACACAGATCATAAGGAATGCTGAATTCTACAAAGAGTGGTTAAAGGAACTTAATATGTTTAGCTTAAAGAAGAGCAAGCTAAGGGGAGACATGATAGCAGTCTTCTCATACATGAAGGGATGTCACAGATCAGACAGTGTAGATTTATTTTCCATAGCACCCAAGGTAAGACAAGAACCAATGGTGGAAGCTTAACGGAGAGAGATCCAGACTTGGAATAAGGAGAAATTTCCTGACTGTGAGAGCTATTTAGCAGTGGAACAGCCTGCCTCCTGAAGTAGTGGATGCTCCACCCTGGACGTTTTCAAGAAAAGATTGGACAGTCATTTGTCTGGGATGGTCTGAGGATTCCTCAACTGGGCAGGGGGTTGGACCAGATGACCTCCAAGAACCCTTCCAACCCTATGATTCTATGAACTGTGCCACCCCATTTATTCTTTATGAAATCTCTGCAGGCTAAGATCCACAAACTGCAGAATTCAATGACTAGGGCATTATTTGTGATAGGTGATCCTTTCTTCCTGAGTCCTTAGGCAAACACTGAGAATTTGAAAGGGGGGTGGGATTACATTTTCTGAGCTTTGTAATAAGCAGCAATGACATGCTTTTATCTGTTCTGAAGTCCATCTTCTATCTGCTTTAAACTAATTCTGGGATTAGAAGTCTGCATGGCATTCTAAACGTATATCCTAAAATGGGACAGGTACAACTAAGGTTGTACCTTAAGGAAGAAGCAAGAGAAACTGGCTCTTATCTTATAGACAGCTGCTTCAGTAGATTGGAGCTGGCTGCAGGGGTCTTGGCTACTAGTATCAAAGATGAGCATATCTTTGATACTAGTTATAAAGGAGATCTAGCCCAGGGTATTTGGTTAGAATTGGGGTACCTGACTAAGCAAGTGGATTTGTAGAGGGTCTTTCCTATAAAATGAATTGATGCTAATAGCAGTACTCCATTACTATTTGGACAGTTTCCAGTTACATTTCACACCAGGCTGTAGTACTGAGCCACTGATTTGTTGAAAATCTCTGGCAAGATGGGATGAAGTGGTGCATCCATCCTGGCTCTCCTTGAGCTCACAATGGTCCTTCTTGACCAGCTAAGGGGCTGGAAATACTGCAGTAAGTCTCCTCCTTCCTCCAGTGGGAACCCCAGTACTGCAGTAGTTCCCTTTCTTCATCCAGATTCCAATATGTGTTGGGGAGGAGAGAGCTAGCCCAAAACCGCTGCTCTGAAGAGTTGCTCAGGGCTGGAGTCTTCCCACTTCTATTTAACATCTACATGAAGCTGCTGGGCATAGTCATCCATTGGCATGATATAAGTATTATCAATATAAAGATGATACATAATTATGCTTCTCCACCCGTGGCCAATGAAGTGATGCCTTCAAGATTTTTTCCCAGCATCTGGAGGCTACAGGGGTCTGGTTGGGGAAGAATAGGCTTAGGCTTAACCCTAGCAAGACTGAGTTGCTGTGGGTCTCAGCCCTCCCCACCAGATGTGGCAACCTTCCATCATTAAATCTGGATGGGGCAGCAGTCCCCCAGAAAGAAAAGATAAACAATTTGAGGGACTCTTGGCTCCTGTTCTTTAGCAAATGGCAGCTGCAGCCAGAAAGGCCTTGGCACAAATCCATCTTATCTGCCAACTGCACCCGTTCTTGGAATGGGAGGCCCTGCTCACTCATGCCTTGGTCTACTCACATTTGAAGTACTGCAATTCGCTCTATATAAGGCTGCCCTTGAAGATCACTCAGAAGTCACAATTTGTCCAGAATGTAGCAGCACAGGTAGTTATGGACACTCCACAGTATATCACTACTTTGTAAGCTGCATTGGCTTCCAGTAGGCTCCCAGGTGCAATTCAAGAGGTTGTTTACCACTTATGAAGCTCTTCTTGGCACAGGATTGGGTTATTTACAGGACCACCTAGCTTCAATTATCTTCACCTGTTCCACAAGATCCAAAGGGTTGGCATGCTGTGGATCCTTGCTATGAAGCAATGCCATGTGATGGGACTCAGGAGGCATGCCTTCTCTGTTGTGGCACCTGCCCTATGGAATAGCATACCCCCAAGGTGGTTGCAATCCTGGTGGCCTTTCACTAAACTTTGAAAACCTGACTCTTCCTCTGGGTGTTGAAGAAAGGTTAGATAAGCCTATTCGGTAAAGGTTTAGAGAATGATTATGGTTGGCCTCAACTATACTGTATTTTCCCCTTTTGATTCAGTTATTTTTTGTTCACTTGTTTTCAATTCAATGCCCAGAATTCAAACAAACAGATTGAAAAAAATGCTGATTATCTCTGTCTGGTAATTCATTATACTCATATTCCTAAGAAATATGCATAATCACTTTGTTAAATTAGGGTTATACTTATGACAGTACTATACAACAGCAAACAATACATAGCTTAAATTACATCCCTAATAATGAATGCAAATCAATAAAGGTGAAGTTCATGAAAAGGTGTTATCCTTCCTTTATCGTTTTAAGACAATGATTCAATTTAATTATCTCATGTATAAAATGAATTACATTTTAGGGAGGTGTGAAATGCATGCAGGATAAATAAAAATGTTCATGTAACTGATAAAAGAATTATGGAAACGTGATGTTATCACAACCTATTAAATACCTGCGCTCAACAATGAACAGATATTGCACACTACCGCATAAGTGCTTGGAATCAGGAAACAAACTGCATTTCATTAAGACTTCTGGCACAGTTTACCTGTGTCAAATAAATATCGAAGCTCTGGGCAAACGGCCTCATAGAGGCCAAATAGCGTACAACCAAGCAAGCATCTTCATAGTCCACAGTATCAGAATTCATCCTGTAACAAAGTTGCAGATAGTTACTTTAGCCTTTAAGAAAAGAATACACCAACACAAGAAAGCCAAATAAAGCCTTAAAATAAATAAATAAAACTGTTTTTGTTGAACAGTCTGGAAAACTCACTTTAATGTACTGAACTGAGATGGTGCTGTTTTAATGATGTTGCGAAGAAATTTTTTGCGACTTTCTGCTCGGTGCATAATTTGTCCTGTTGTCTCAACCTCTTTTGAATGGTGAGTTCCTTCAGATGAATCTTCATCCTTCTGAGATTTCATTGCTTTTTCAGTCTCCATAGTGGTGTCCCGAAACCACTGAGCTATATAAAATTTCCGAGAAAACTGGTATAATAGCACCATGAATGGAAAAATAATTACAAAGAGAAAGAAAAGTCAGAGGCTGTTCAGTTAAAAAATGTTTTCAATATTATTTCTTGTTCAACTATTTTTAGATTAAACACGTGTGTGTATACACATACATACATACATGCATGTATGTATATTTAACTGATGTAAGCCACCTTGAGTATTATGTTATGGGAAAAGAAAGCTGGGCTATGAATTCCCTTAATAATTACTAACAATTTTTTTAAAAATAATATAATTCAAGAGAGCTGCTACCAGTTAATGTAGATATCTGCGTTAACCCCTTTCATCCAGATGTTTTGGACCACCTTTAATCAGCCCCAACCAGCATAGCCAGTGGTGAGGAAAGATGGCAATTACAGTCTCAATTATCTGAAAAATCTATATTGGGAAAGGCTGCTGTAAAAATATTGCATGAAATGGACAAGTGGATCACTGGAAATCAGGTAGATTCCTATAATTCATATCACTGAATTGGAACAAAAATATAAATACATACAATTTACTGAAGTATCAGCAGAACCTCTTTATTATGCTATAAAAACAGAACAAATCCCAAAATCTTGATTATATTGCTCAAAGTAATATAATCAGATGTTTGCAATCGTAAACTTCTGAGTTATTTTGAATTAGCTTAAAAAGTATGCAGCTGTATAACTGAATGGTATTTTATGACTGTGGAATAATCAGGATAATTAAGAAACAAGCACGGCTGGTGCTTCCCTACTCCACAATAGACTCAGAACCCCAGAAGCCCATCATGGGCTATCTGAGGCCTGAGTAGGGTGCAATGTGAAAGGAAAACACCAGCTTCCTTTTAAGTAAACCACAACAGAACATAAGTGCCTTCAGACTCAATGCCTGTTGCATACACAAAGGCTGTGCTGATGAAGGAGCAGGTATGGGGGTTGGAGAAGAACATCTATACCTTAAAAAGAAACTTACAGAGAAAGCACCTGCTGGATTATTCTTATTAGGCCTGTACAAAGAAATTTCCCCACTCTTTTTCACTGCCTGGCCTTGACTCAATTCATTAACCATGCAGAGAAGAGAGCTGATACTTCAAGCTAGAAAGTCTTCCTCAGGAGGGAAGAAAGAGAGCCAGAGACTACACAAGTTAAGGTCAGCTGAGCCTGGAAGGTTTATTGAGACCATTAGTGAGAGAGCAGAAGAGCAAGCTTTACACTGTTCTGCCAGAACAATTTACCTCCTTGGTTAGGCATTCTGTTTTGCTTTGAGGTCATAGTTTGTTTTTGTTTTCAGATTCCATTTTTGTTTTCAAACCCTGCCCCTGAATGCTCAAGGGACTGGGGAGAATAAACTTCATAAGGATCTCTACACCTTTATCAACTACACCACACTCTCCCTTTGGAGAGTCCTGTGTTTTCTTTTACCCACTAGTCAGCTCCCCATCTCTCTCTCTGCTGCCATGACATTTCAAAACTATATTTTTACTGGGAAAAAATCTTTTAAAACAACTCTTATTCTAACAACCTACCACTAATGATGCATCAGTTTCCGTATTTTCTTCCAAATAATCTAGCAATGCCTTCTGCAACTGTTGGATTTCATCTTCACCTCCTGAGACCTATAAAACATAATATAGTTTTAACATACTTCCCAATATCAGAATAAACAAAACTAACATGGCTATGTGTTCTAAACATGCCTCAACTTACTCAACATAGATGAAATAGAATGCTGCAGTCTTGAAATTTAGCACAGAGATAGCTTGCAATCTGAGTTTCATCTGCATCTTCTTTACCCTACAGTGATCCTAGTTCTTTTGAAATAATTTGCCAGTGTTGTTAGAAATGAGTCCTCCCTCTCTTACCAATATGCATGCTCAGAGAAATATCAATAATGGTTGATGAAGCTTAATGGCTGCAATCAAGGTGTCCTTCTATACAGCTCTGGAAAGTGGATACCTTTAAGGAATTGGCAAATACCGCACCTAACCTTATAAATGACCATGAATTCTGTTAACAAATGGTTGTTTCACCAGTTCATAACAGAAGCAGGTAATAGAGATAATTAGACTACCTGAAGAAAGTTGTTCACTGAAGATAAGCATCATAGCTCTATAAAAATCTTGCATATGTAGGTTGTATAGAATTAGAGAAAACAAACAACAAAAGAATAATTTATGATTTTAATGAATGGTAGAAATGAGATATTAAAATGCAATGCTAAATTCATTTTTGTGCATTAAAAATGCTCAAAACTAGTCTTTTCAGAACTGCAATTGCCCCCAAATATTATGTTCCAAATGAGAACAAACAGCCATGAATTCAATCCATTTGCCCATAATATTTAAAGAATCACAGAAAAACTCCACATATGGATGGATTTAACAAAGTTATATTGTGATGGAATGGAGAAAATAGACACCACGTACCAATCTGATCGTAGGTATGAGTTGGTAGAAAATAGGTAGGTTCTTTTCACACCCAGTTTTCTAATAAAGGGGGAGAGAAGGTTGAAATGAGCTAAGGGGCTGGCAGAAGGAGAGATGTTACTGGGCCAAAAGAATGGAAAAATGAATAATGAGCAAATGGGTTTAGGCAATTTCAGTCTGATGAAGAGATCCAGATTCCTGGGTGATTCAGTATCACCAAAGACTGGCACATGCAGGAAAGATGTTAGCATAAACATCCTCACTCTACCTAGGACAGATGCCCAGAGAGAGAGAAGAGGACCCAAAAACCCAAGAAGATCAAAATTCTATTAGCTGTGAGAGATTGCAGCTAAGTTTCAATTAAAGCCCTTTATTAAGTCTATGGGGAATGTAGTAATAGCTATATACATAGCAATAACATAGGCACATGACATAGTAGTAGAAGCAGTAATATTGTAGGCCAAGAAATAGTTAACCTCCAAATCTTGCACAGCTGAAAGAGAAACTAAACACTTCCTATTTTTGAAATGTTACAGATAAAAAAAAATAAATCTGAACTGGTTTACAAGAAAATCTTGTGTGCTATGTTTTCTCTGTTCAATCCTAAAGAACCCCCTCACATATACATTTAATCAATCCACTCATAAAACATGTAAATAGAGGAAATTAGAAATGTGGGATCTAATCTTGATTATAGAATGCTGAAATCATGAAGGACAAACTTTCAAGAAAATGAAAGACAAATCTTTTGTCAACGACAAAATCAATCAAGAACTCCAGCAATCTTAAGGGAAAAGGTGCAGCATCCTCTTTCAGAAACAATAATGCTTATGACAATATTATATATCAGTAAAACTGGAAGGAATGGTCATCATACAATGCTTTATGATAGTATAACAGACTTCCTTAACCAGCAGTGTGATAAAGAGTGGTTAAGAGCAACAGAAAGCATCGGGGCAATCACAGTAATGTCCATGGACTATGTTAGCATAAACATCCTCAGGAAAAAAAGAAAATTCAGAGAAGCACATTTCAGAAGATGGTAACTTACGGGACTCAGGCAAACACCCACAGAATGGACTCTGGGACACTATCTTGATGTGACTGTCTCAGATCTCACCCTCAATACTGAACCTAGAATCTAAATCTTTCCAGCTGATCTCTTGTTCTCTTGCCAACTCACCTGGCATCTACTCTAAGAAAGAGACTGAGGAAACTCAATCAGTAAAGGAAGAGGGATTGGATGACTATTAAGTTCAGTCAACAGAGTTACCAATGCTGAAATACAGATTAACTGAATATGTACTGAAAGATCTGCAGGAGAAGCAGGCTGACAGTCAAGTGAAAGTACTACCATTCTTCCATTTGCTTACTATGTCAAGTGCAAAAACACTAGTTCTCTTAAATGTTTCCTTTGATGCTCTGAATTTTATTTTTTCCTAAATGGCAAGACACCAGCTTCGTACAAAACATCACAAATCATGATTTAGCATGGAAAATTTCCCATCATGGATTGATATTGCCAGAAAACAGGAAATACCCTAAATAAATTCATATTTGCAGATTTGAATTTCATTACTGAATTACTCCATATTTTATTTCCAGAAAAAAATAGCAAAAGAAGAAGAAAAAATATTACAGAAGGGAAATATATTTAAAGTAATATGAACAATGAAGTGAATCATAGACAAAAGTAGATAAAAAGCTCATAAGAGTAACACACTGCTACTGTGACAATTAAACTACTGGGTGGACTATGGAGCAAGAATTGTGTCTTTGACCATGTGCACTGAAAAAGGATGGAGGGCTCTTAGCATAAAGCTTACTTCTATTATGTTCTCAATGGGCACTGTGCAGGCACAGAATGTGTTGTATACAAATCACACATACATTATGAAAAATTCTGTATTTATCTAATGAGGCCTTGCTCTATATCACCTGCCTTCAGCATTCTGGGTGGAGTGACATAAGAGATTGTTTCAAATGTGGTGTATGCAGGAACAAGTAATTTAAGTGACTAATCTACCAGGTAATTTCACACCAAAATACTAACATACAGCAGAATTAGCAATTATGCATACCTATTACATCACACATTAATAACATAATGAAACAAAACATATTGAACTAGATAGCTGTCAGGCCTAGCCCAAGGAACTCCAGGAAACCATGCAGATTCAGTTCAGCAATGTTTATTAGCTACAACCTCTAGCAAGAATCTTCCCAGACTGAAACTCAGTTCCCAAAGTCAAAACAGAGTGAATTCCTCAGGGAGGTGCCAGCCTCATCCTCTTATCTCTTCCTCGCCCCTCGGGAGACGAAAGAACATGTTTCCCTCCCTGAGTCTGGCCTTCATAATTCCATTCCATCACAATAGCTGTTATATTAATTGATAAATGCAACACACTATGGAATTCCTATACTTGACTAAAAAAAATTGAGTATATATTTTTTTAAAAAATTAAATATTGTTTTAACACCATCCATTACCTTTATGCTTTACTTTAATGTAGAACAGAAGCATTTCTGGGAAAAAAATTCTGGCCAGCCTTCATGTCTAGCAGCCTGATGGCCAATGCATTTATGAACTACCTACAGCATCAGAGAAAAAGGTAGATGTCCCTCAATTTGGGGGGGGGGGGAGGAGAGTTCAAGGTCACCAAGTTGGCTTTGTGCCTAAGGCGGGACTAGAACTCACAGTCTCCCAGTTTCTAGCCTGATGCCTTAATCACTACACCAAACTGGCTCTCCCCTCAATATTACTACAATGTTAAACTGATTAAAATGAGATACACAAAAATTCTCTACTAAGAATAATTCCATAAATGGATGTGTCACAAAACTAAGGAAGAATAAAAGTACAATAATTTGTTTCTGACAATACATATATTCAGTCTCATGCTACTTTTTATTATGCTTTAGTACACCTCTTAGTAAAAGTAAGTTTATTACAACAATCATTCAATCATTATTTAAACATTTGTCCTTAAAACCAATAAAAGCATCAAACCTGTTTTAAAATTCGGGCTATAGATCCTTGATCCATTTTGCTAGTAACTGCATCTTTTCTCAATCGTGCTGCTACAGTTCCAAGATAATCAAGTGATGCCACTCTCAAAGCCATTTCTGTTGATTTATTACTGAATTGATGAACCTAACAAAAACACAAAACTTTTGTCACTCCCATTTTCTCTCCTTCAATATGCTTCATATATTGCCTGATCTTTTTCAAACAATATGATAACAGAAGCTTTACAAGCTTAGGCACCCACACCCAAGTTGCATGGAAGCACAAGCAATTACTTGAAAAACCAGTTAAA
This sequence comes from Python bivittatus, assembly GCF_059951505.1. Taxonomy (NCBI): domain Eukaryota; kingdom Metazoa; phylum Chordata; class Lepidosauria; order Squamata; family Pythonidae; genus Python; species Python bivittatus. Next base: position 8,362,496 of record NW_028277097.1, read on the forward strand.
AGTAAACAACATATTCTTTTTCATTATCTGCACAAATGCTATTGGATGAATGTGGGTATCTTGATGCATCCTTTGAAAGAGTGTTATCTCCTTCCTAACTGATAAAGCTGGGCATAACAAGTTAATCAACACTAGGAATCTAATTTCTTGTAAAACTAAAGCAAACTCTAAATATAAAAATGTAAATATGAGATACAAATCCTTAGAGTAAATTATGATCCAATAATGCTTCCAATTAGAATTGAATTTAATATTTAAAAAATCAGATTTACTTATTAAATATGAGGTTATTTTAGACATCAAAGCATAGTTCCATAAGTTAATTAGCTATTCTACCAAGGAAGAGATCAAACACCTTTTCCAATAAGAAGCATATAATAATCTTGTCACTGCTAACATACACAAAGCTAGTCCAATATATTTTGAAGGAATATTTCAGTAAAATTTAATAAAAAATATCTTCAGTAAAATTTAATAAAAATAAAATTGCAGAGGGAATTCAATTTTCCAAATTTGTTTCATTCTAATATAAATCATTTTCCAAAATTGTTGAGCTTCTCTACATTGCCACCAAATGTGAAAAAATAATCAAACTTGCTCATTGCACTTCCTACACTTTTTAGAAAATGAATTATTCATTTTGGTGACTGGAATAATGTACCAACAATAGAACTACTTGTATCAATTTTCTCCAAATACAATACTGAAAGTAAATTTAGTATTCTTTAGTATTTAGTAAACTCCCATTGTTGCATACTGTTTATTATATTATTCAAATTCTGCATCTATTTAATAATGCAATCTTTGATCTGTTCTAACTCCCAACTGAATTTCACTAATAAAGTATTTATTAGTGAAAAAATTTACTTTCAGTATTGTATTTGGAGAAAATTGATACAAGTAATTCTATTGTTGGTACATTATTCAGTATTGTATTTGGAGAAAATTGATACAAGTAGTTCTATTGTTCAAAGTTGCATGTTAAAAGATTTTTGAATTCTGTCAATTCTCACAATATTCCCCCTTGTTTCTACAATTCATTTTGTGCTGTACCATTTATTTGAAATTACTGAAACCATTTGAGTAGGTTAGATTACTGTGAAGTAAGAATATCAGATGATGTTATTTTCATCTTGTCAATAATTAATCCTACAATCTGGATTATTGTTTTTCCACTGATCAATTTTTTTTTAGTATAGACCTCTTCATAAAAACAGACATTTAGTAACAAAGCTGAAAGACAAAAACCTGTATTCTCTTCCTGTATTTATCCCAAATATTCAGTATATTACTCATTATTGCATAGTCTCTTATACATTGTTTATTTCTATTTATATTAATCCAAAGATATTCAAACAGGCCATCTGCAAGCTCTGCCCCTTCTGTAGAAGTAATAGAATTACAAGGAGATATAATCCATTCTGACATCCATGTTAAACAACTAGCATGTAATTCAATTTAACATTCAGAGCCACTATTCCTCTTTGCTCTCTTGAATCCTACAAAATCTTGAATGTAATCCTTGGTCTTTTATTGGAGCATATATAATTTATTACTTGTCAATGTCAGTAACTTAATATCTCATTTTCAATATGTGCTGGAATCATTTGAAAAAGAAAGTTAAGTCTTGGTAAAATGTTTATTTTAATGATCACAATTCTTCCCAACCAAGTTAAATTTAGTTTTTTCCATCTAGAAATATCTGCTGTTACATTTCTCCAACTTGGTAGATAGCTGTTTTTGAATAAATAATTATTTTTTGTTAAAGCAATTCCTAAATACTGGACCTTCATTACAATAGCATTGAAGCTTATTATTTGATACACTTTTCTTTCTCTGTCAAGTTCCATATCAAAACTTGAGCTTTTTCTTTGTTAATACGATAGTCTGAAATACGACCATACTGTTGTGTGTGTTCCATTAATGAACTTAAAGAATATTTAGGTTGTGTAAATGTATATACAATATCATTAACAAATCATTTCAGTTTATGTTCTTGCACTGCTTGGTTCTAGTACCAACAAAAACAAAGAAGGAGAGAAGGGACAACCTTGTCTTGTTCCTTTCAATATAGAATATTGCTGGAACAAATCCAGTCTGATCAGGATTTTTTTTTTTTCAGTTAAAAAGCCACTTATTCTCTGAGCAAGAATTGCCATGAAGAGTTTACTATCTACATTCAGGAAGAACATAAATCTATATGATTTAGAATGGGTGGAGTCTTTTCCTTCTTTATAAAGCAAAGAAACTGAACTTTTTTCCCAAGGATGATGGAAGATTTTAACGTTCTTGAATCTTATTAATCACCTGAGTTAAAAGGTTTGACCAACATTTCTTGGAGTCTTATAATATATTGCAGAAATACTGTCAGGTCCAGTACCTTTTTTCAATTTCAATGTTTTTATTGCCTCTTTAGTTTCAACTTCTGTTATAGCTGGATTAAAAAAAACCTGTTGATTTGTACATTTTATAACTGTTTTATTCAGGTATTTTTTTCCAGTTCAGATTCTTGTTTATTATAAAATTATAACTGACAAACTACTGCATCATATCTTTCATTGTAAAAACATTATTTAGTTCTGTCCCAAACAAAAGTGATGGTTCTTTTAATCTATTCCTTGTGCAATTGATAAGTCAACTATTTATTTTACTTGTTGCCTTTTTCCAAATATTTCTCTCTGGCAAATTCAGTATTTTGTAAATTTCATCTACACTAAGTAAATCCAGTTGATTCTCTATTGCTTTTATCTTATATTTTAAATCCAAAATTGGATTAAGTTTATGTTTTGATTCCAATTTTTAAAGTCATTAGTAATGTGTCCTTCTGTTTCTGCATGGCTTTCTTTCTATTTATTTTCAGAGAGGTAAACTAATCTGTCATAAATGCTGCACTAGCATCTCATACTATAAAGGAATTTCAGAAGTCAAATTATTTTAGCCCATAATACTAGTTAGTGATTTATTCTGTGTAAACCAAGTACTATTTTAAAGCTTAATAGTGACTTGAAAATGTGACATATGTCATAAATAACTAAAAATATATTGAAAAACTGTAGCCTCCATGACATTTTAGTTCTCATGTTTTACTTACTTGTACTCTGCTATTGTATTTTACTATTTTATTCTTTCATATTTCACAGTTGTTCTTTTTAAAAATGGTTAACTAAAAAACCCTGGGCATATGGCACACTGATTTCTAAGTAGACTCTTATTCACCCATAGGTATAATGTACACAGACCATGTTAAAAAAAAAAAAAGAAAGAATGGATGTTTACCCATTACTATAGTTCTATGAGTGTTCATCTGTGCATTCACAAAACCCACTTTCCTTAAATTTCAGATGTCAATGATTATAGATATTCTGGGATCTGGGGCTTCTATGACAATCCTTAGGAATTAAGGAAAAAGTAGAAGATGCACCTGTAAGAATGCACAGTGAGAATGAGCCTCTCACCAAAAATCATCTCAGGTTCAGAATGATGTACTGAATTGTGATAAAGAACAAGCTTTTGTTAAAGTGGAAGCAGATTTTTTTTTAATTCTCCATATGCTTACCAGCAATCTTCCCAATAAGCTAAGGAGCAATTCTGCAGCTGGCCATTCTGGTTTATTGACAGTGGAAAGAAGATCTTGAACAAAGTTCTCAAAAAGTGGTCTATAATCCTCTTCTCCTTGTTTGCTACCGCATCTGATGAACAAAGTGGGAATGGAAAACATATTATACAGGAACTACATTATAAACTTGGGAATTACTAGCAAAGTAAATGAGGGTAGAAATTAATTCCAATCATCATCATTTTTCAACAAATTCTGAAATCTTATGTTTTAAAAAGATTTAATATATTAGTTAAATGAGCCAAATAATAATCCTCTGTCATTTAGTAGTGATACAGAACATGGCAAATACAACAATAGCAGTCAGAATAATTTTAAAGATTAAATAAAAATAATTGGTTAAAAACAAGAATTATACACTGAAGCTTCCTCTGAAGCAGAAAACAGCAATTACTTCTGAAAGAGTGTTAGGAAGAAAGATGTGTGTCCCTTAAAACAAGTTTCAGAGTTTAAGTGCAGTTTTCAGAAGTACCCTCTCCCCAGTTTTAATCTCATGGATCGCTGAAACATAACAGAGGGCCCCTAAAGAAGATCTCTGTAAGAAAGGAACTCAGGCTGTTCTTCCAGTATCTTTGTCCTCCAATCAAGGCTTCAAAGGTCATCACCAGCAACATTACATGATTTTATTCAATTTCACATTAACTGAACAAACATATGTATAGACAGGGCTGACTGGGCTAAATCTAACATTATATAAATTGACTTCCTTTTTATAAGAACTGGTTATTTATCTATAATTACAATTTGTCAAGGGATCATCTATAAATTCACACATGAGTTACAAGCCAGAGCTAAACATTGCTCACAACATTCTACAGCAGTGTTTCTCAACCTGGCCCAATTCAAGATGTGTAGACACCAAGTTCCAGAATTCGCAGCAGTAGCTATGCTAGTTGGGGAATTCTGGGAGTTGAACTCCATACATCTGGAAGTCATCAAGGTTGAGAAACATTGTTCTAGAGCTTATAGAATTGTTTGGGGACAGCCTTGCCCACCACACATACTATGTCACAAAAATCCTTCATTTCTTCTAACACAGCAAATCCAAAGGAACAATGGGGTCAACTGACACCACAACAGATGGGGAGTGGATTTTTTGAATTCACAGATGATCACCTGACAACTCAGTTACCAGTAAGTAACCAATTCTCCACCGTCATGATCTCTGTGATCCACACATATGGGTGAGAAAAGAGATTCGTATCTAGAGGAGTATCTGATCATCATAAGTGATTGAAGAGAGATTCCAAAGGGAAAGTCCAGTCTGTAGCTATGGATGAAAGTGGAAGACTGAGCCCAAGTGGGCACTTCGTTTAACTCCACTACAGGAATTGTGCCACGTGGCCGAGTTAAAAAGCAAGAGCACAACAACCATCTAAAGTGTTGTGATTATTTCCAGTGGTGGGAAAAAGATATGCTATACTGTATGATGCACTGATTCAGAAGGAAATATCTGAGCAAAAGACTACTGTTTCCCTATATATAATACAAAATAGAGGGTTTCTTCATAAGTCACACAGTTCTCCAGTTTGACACACTGATGTCCCAGCTACTAGAAAGGCTACATTCCATGAGAGAATGGTGGTGATAGCCATGGAGAGACTCTATGAGGAAGCAGTGAGGGGGCACTGGAAAAGAAAAATATGCTGAGCTTTTCATGAAATGCTTTACAAAAGGGTTAGAAAAAAAAAGAACTATACCCACTGAAAAAAACAAGGTAGAGTCAGCTACAAGGCAAATAACTGACAATACAGCCAAACTTTGCTCTTTCAAATACAAGTAAAAGACTAAAAAGCAATGGACATGAAATTTCATGGGATTAAATTGCTGTTTCCAGATGAAGACCATAAAGAATTTTCATGTATCAGCATAGAAAGACTTGATAGAAAGATTCTCAGAACCTGACATAATCTGCTCTGTCTCAAGGACTGGATAGAAATGTTGCCCCGATGAATGGAGAGGAGGTTGAGGAAGGCAGAGGTATTTCAAGAAACAAGATGAAGCAAAATGGTGAACCATGGCTGCCAATGCCATCATGGTATGCTGACAATGTGGTTGGTCAATTTCTTTTATCTTTGCCAGGACTCTGATCAACAGAAGAATGAGCAGATGTATGTAAAATAGGACCATTCCAAGAAAAATGGATTACCAAGAAAACAGAGATCTCCTACCCCCGTTGCAAAATATTAGGCATTACTCATCTCAACATGCAAACAGATTGACCCAATGGCATTTGATAATGGCCATCATCAATGTAGTTTTCATTTGTGGGTGACTATTCTAGTAGAGCTTAAGTCACTGGCAAGCATGTTCTTGATTTCAGGCAAATGGACTGCCAAGATGAAAATGGAGCATCAGGCACACCAATGCTGTAACTATAAGATGCAAAAAGACAGCCAGACTTTGTGCCATCTTGTTTATATTTACCAGGGAATTGTTTAGCATATCGTGGACAATCTCACCACAGGGACAACCTTAAAAAGCTGCCAGTGCCATCTAAACTACAAGGAGCTCAAACTCACTGAAGTGTTGCAACGCTTTATGCCTTGACCAAGCACCTCAGATGCAGACTGTTCAGAGGTGAGCTCCTCACCTGGACATGGATGTATCAGTGCTGAGAACAAGCAGAGAGAACATTTCCAGGGAGATTTTCTGAAATCAGCCACTAGTAGAATTCTTTGACTCAAGGCTGAACTGAGAGGAGTAGCTGTATTATGTCCGCACCTGGAAAAGTGAAATAGAGGTACTAGTCCTGTAGAAGATACATCCAAAAATGGGCAGAACAAATAACTGAAGTTGTAGCCTCCAAATAGCTTAGCAGTTGGAAAACAACACAGGCACTGATTCATATTAGGGAAGAAATTTAAAATGTCAGAAGCATATGGAGTCACATACGCAGTAGGACTGTAACTCCTCTGTGTGTATCTACTGTTGCCCTTATGAATTAGAAAACCTGCAAGGGAAGAAAGGAATATTTATTATAATAGATCTAGAAGCTGAGGTGCTATAAGAGCTGAACAGCTTGAGCTTTATGGTGAGATAGCATTAGATTATGAAACTAGAAGTCAGTTATCTAAAGAGCAAATTGTACCTTATTGGTAGAGGAACATGATATATGCTCTTCATATAGAAAAAAACTGGGGCAAAAAATATCAAAATTCTCAAATTCAGCATCAAGTGACAATGTTAAATGAGATGTCAAATAGACCAAAGAGATATCAGAAACATAATAATCAGGTTCAAAACACAAGCTCCATTAGGGAATTAGTATGGACAGCAGGTCCTAAAGCTCAGAGGCAAAGGCCAAACTCTTTGTAGCCTCCAAGTCCTAACAAACTAAGAAGACAGAGATGGAAAGAGGCTATGATAAGCTAGAACTCGTATGTGAACATCTTCAAGGAGACAAAAAGTCTTGAGTATGAGAGATTGTTTCAAAAAGCTGTCTGTAACACAATCAGTCCAAAGCACATTTAGATAATGGAATTCCAGAACACAGAGGAGGTCAATGTATGTAATGATTGCTTGGGTTGTTCTAGGGAGTATAGATCCATGGACTGAGACCATGAAAGGGTTAGTACCAAGAGGACCAAGGATCCATCCTAGAAAATCGCATTGGGAGACTTAGTACAGTAGTTAAGGATCAGAGAGCCACAGGTTCAAGTTCACTTTCAGCCATGAAAGCTCATTGGTTGATTTTGGGCCAGTCACACTCTCTCAGGCCAGCATACCTCACTGAGTTGTTGTTGCTGGGAAAATATACAGCAAATGAATGAGTGAATGAATGAATAAGCGTAATCAGCTCCGCTTTTGGTCATCCTGAGATGGACAAAGGGGAAGGTCTTAGTTGTGATTATTCCTATGGTGAAGAGGGCAATCCAGACAAATAGCTCTTAAAGCAGGTATGTCCTAAATCTCCCCTTCCAAGATTCAACTTCCATGCATGAAGAGGAGCTGTTATGGACTAAACAATATGAGTTCAGGGTGAAACTGGCAGAATCAATCAAACAGCAATAACAACTCTTTACCAAGTGTAGTACCAGTAAAAGAAAAGCACATTAGTTACAAAAATCCATCCAATACAATTAGTTTACAACTTAACAACCAATCAGTAAAACCAGTATTAAAAAGTAAAATAAATCAAACAAAACAACATATACATTTAAAGGAATTGTCTACTGCAAAGTGTACATATATCCATATTTAATATAAAATACTGACAAAGCTACCAATCTTAATGAGAGTAGGACAAAATAACAGGGTTCTGTTTCCAATCTTTTCGTCCAGTTCCCAATCTTTTTAGGGAAGGTTGTGGAGAAAGTGGTTGCACTGCAGCTTTAGAAGATTCTGGAGGAAATGGATTATCTGGACCACTTTCAGTCAGGATTCAGGCCTGGGTATGGAACTGAGAGACAGCACTGATCATGCTCTTGGATGATCTCTGATGGGAGCGGGATGGTGGCAGTGCATCCATCCTTGCCCTTCTTGACCTCCCATCAGCTTTCAATACCATCGATCATGATATCCTTCTAGACCATCTCTGAGAGTTGGGGGTGGATGACACTGTTGTGCTGGTTTTCCTCCTTCCTCTGGGTCTGGTTCCAGTCAGTGTTGATGGCAGGGAGAGATCCAGCCTGTGGCCTCTAGTTTGTAAAGTGCCACAGGGCTTGGTTCTCTCTCCCCTCTTTAACATCTACATGAAGTCACTGGGTGAGGTCATTTCCAATATGCTGGGTCAATTTGGGGTGAGGTATCACCAGTATGCTGATAATACCCAGTTCTACATCACCACTCCAGGCTATCTGAGTGATGCCATGGACGTCCTGTCCCAGTGCCTGGAGGCTGTGGAGGCCTGGATGAGGCACAACAGGCATTGGCTCAACCCAAGCAACACTGAGTGGTTTTGGGTGTTTGGACCTTCTGGTGCCAGGGATCTTCTCAGCACATGTAACACCACAAGTTTGTGAGCTGCACTGTTTGCCAGTATGCTTCCAGATGTTTTTCACTTTTACAGCCCTTCATGGATTGAGACTGGGTTACTTAAGGAACCATCTGTCCCCGGTTGTTTCTATCTGTCCTATCCAGTCTGGCAGGATGGGGATGCTCCAGGTCCTGTTGGCTAAGAAATGTCAACTGGGGGGCCCAGAAGAGGGGCCTTTTCTGCTGTAGCACCCATCCTCTGGTACATTCCTTCTCCAGAGATCAGGTTGGCCCTGATCCTGCTGACCTTTTCTAAGGCCCTAAAGACCTGGTTTTGTGCCCAGGCCTGGGGCCTGAGTGTGTAAAGGGACCTATCTCCTGGCTGTGTCAGTGATTGCTGTATTTCTCTTGGCTGCTACATATTTTAATTTTTCTAGTTGCAATTGCTTTTATATTTTACTTTTAGCATTGTTTGCTGCCCAGTCATTTGTTGAGATGGGTGGCCATATAAATTGATAAATAAAACAAAACAAAACAAAATTAAATAACAAAGTCCCACATTAACCCTCTGGTAAAAAAAATAAAATAAAGATAACTTTTAATGGCCATGAAACTTTGATAGAGGTGAAAGGAAGACGGGAGCTGATTCCAGAGTTGTGAGATCCACTATCCTGGAATGGGGAACAGAAAGAAACTTGCCCAGAGGAATGTAACAAATAAGTAGAGTTGTAAGGAGAAATAAGAACAGACAGATCCAAGGAGATTATGACTGGAGGACTCTAAACCTAAGCATCAGAATATGAACTGGGACCCAGTGAAGAGCCCCATGATGTAACAAACATGGGGATAGTGTAGAAGGTCCAGAATAATTCAAATGGTAGTGTTCTGGAGTAGAATCAAGGAACATAAAGAATTGGAAATAACTGCCAGAAGACTATTATAATCATCTAGCTGTGGAACAATCAAAATATGCACCAGTAAAGCCACAGCCTCCTCTGTCAACTCCCTACCCCAAGATCCTACAAATAAGCATCAAATGAAAAACTGAAACCTTTGCTGATGAAAGTGGCAGAAAAGTTAGACAAGGCCATTGTGGAGAGGAACTCAAGGCTTCTGGAGCCAACAGGGCCTTCACCCCTCCTTTCCTTTTTCTTTCTGCCCTGGTTGGAACTGGGTGAGCAGTTCTTTTAAAACGCATTGAATCTCTAACTGATTATTTCTTCAGTGTCAGTAGTGGTACAGGAGAGTTCTGAGGATCCCTTAGAGGCAGTGAAGAATTTGATCAATTTTTTAAAGAGGTAATGGAATCACCAGACAATTTTTGGGACAGAAGGAGGCTTGAAGGGGGCTACCATATATAGTGGCTTGCAAACAAGAAAAACCAAGACCATCTGTGATGAGCCTGTTTAGTAAACACCCAGTGCTGCTTTCTGTGGAACCCTCCTCAAGGCGAAAGGAAGGAAGGAAGGAAGGAAGGAAGGAAGGAAGGAAGGAAGGAAGGAAGGAAGGAAGGAAGGAAGGAAGGAAGGAAGGAAGGAAGGAAGGAAGGAAGGAAGGAAGGAAGGAAGGAAAGTTTATGCCCATCCGAGGGATGTCTGCTTTTGTTGTTTCTAAGTATGTAACTTGAATTGTCTCCAGCTTTAAATTAATATTTCTTTTGAAATTATCAGGTTAATTTTCTACATTATTTTCAGCAACATATGCAATGAGCTGTGCAATTACAATTAAGACCTATCTCTACCTTGGTTCCCATTTCTACATTGTCTTAAAGAATATAAGTTTTTAAACAATGGGAATAAATTACAGTTACTCAATAAAAATAATTCCTACAAATACACAATGTGAGTTCTACTCACTTCTTGAGAAAAATAGAAAGGAAGTTTTGTGCTGTTCTCATAGCTGTTTCATATGAATTTGTAATGAGGACATCCTGATCCACCTAAAACAAAACAGAACACAGTTACTGAACATGTATTGAAATTTATGTAACAGCAGATGCAATATATACAGTTCTCACCATAGATGAGGAGGACCAAAGTGGTAATAATGCTGTGATGTAACAACTACGAAGAATATTTATCTTTTACATTACATGCAGTTAAGAGGCAATGAAGTATTATAATACACTGTAAGTGGGGTTGTGTTTGAAGATGACTTTGAACCTGCACACTGGTACATGACGTAGTAGCTAAATTGCTAGTAAATCAAATGTGCCAGTTTAAAGTAATAGCAATTTTAAAAACACTGCATTGGTTGACATGAGGTTCAAGGCCCAATTCAATGTGCTGGGCTTTACCTTTAAAGTCCTTTTAGGACTAGCACATCAGTACTAAATCTGCCAGGTGATGGGGGTAGAGGATCTGACTATAATTGTGAAAAGTAAATAGGATTGGACCAGATGATAGGAATCCTCCATAATAGCCTCCACTCTTTAGAACACCTTCTTCCAGAGGTATAGGCAATTCTACCCTGCTGACATTTCACGAACAAAATCTGTTATTTATGTTATCTATGAACCTTCAGCCTTTTTAAATTTCACTGAGGGCCTCTATTGCAAGTTTTTTTATTAGATAATTTTTTGTGCTATAATTGTTATATATTATTGTTATAGTGTTATAATTTTGTTCTTTGTTGCTATACATCTCCCAGAATTCTTCAGGATTGGGACAAGTTATAAACAGGAAGGAAGGACACACAGCATTTCTATAGGATATATGGCTTAGTGTCAGTTAACAGTTGATAGTTAAACTGCGTATTTTTTTGTCAGTGTAGTGAGAAACACCACTAAATTTGTTTTTCCTTGGCACAAGGAGAGGACAGGAAAGTTCATATGAAAGGTAGTTGGTGCTGATGTCTAAAAGAATGGGCAGGTAGCAGCAAAGAGAGTTATATCAAAGAAAAAAGGTTTACCCATCAGCTTTCATTAAAGAAAAGGCTTACAAGTCTTTAAATAGGAGACTGTGATTAGACAGATGTATTAGGGTTTTTTTCCTATTAGTTGTATACAACTGATTCCTTGGCTTAATTTTGTCTCTAAAAAATATTTTTATATGAATTAAAGTAATATTTCTCTGTCAGGACAGTTTGCTCATTGAGAATTAGTCTCTACATGCCACAACAATTGCAAATCTAAGATACTGGGGTTTTAAAAGTCAGAAGAAAAGAGGAGATTTATGTTTTGCCTGAACCCTAGCAATAGGGAGCAGCTCAGATAACTGAGATGAGGGTTGGAAAAGATAAGTGTCACTTCACTACAGTTACATTTCCTTTAATCTATCAATTCTGTTTCCCATATTTATTTTTCTTTCTCTGCTTTCTCCAGTTTTATTTGCTTCCTTATCTTGAAATAGTTTCTTCAGTGTCTTTTTCATTGGCCATTAACTTTCTCCTTTACTTGTTATGTGCTCCTATTATTATTATATTTTTATCCCCAAGAGTGGCTCATATAATTATAGGAAAAGTTACATACCTTCAAAACTGACTCACCTTTTTATTAGATTCCTCTTCAGAATTAGAATCTTTTTCACCTGATGGTAGATGAACAACGCATTGAATTAATTGTAAGACCAATGCAGTCACCATCTGAATATACATAGGTTCGCCATCAGTATCACTGCTGTTCAACCTGTTGGACAAATATAAAACTCTTTACTGTTTATCAAGAGTAAACTCAACAACAAACATCTGCATCTGTGACAAATTTTCAGATGGCTTCCATTACTATGAGTACACTTCAGATCTGATCTGCAAATAGAAAGCTATTGTATTCAAGGGTCCCAAAGAGTGCAATATACAAAATCTAGGATATGATTGGAATGACTGGAATGATACAACAAAAACTAACATTTTCACTCATAATGAAATTCAAGCATTCTGTCACATTAAAAATCTTTCTTCTTCAACATTTTTTTTTTTTTTTGAAAAATCACATTTTTATGCTACCCTTTGTGTAACGTCTATGTTTCATACATGGCTCTCCCTTTCCTCCTTTTTATTTTTTCAATGGGCTTGTGAGATAGGTTTAACTAAGACATAGACATAGTAACTAGCTAGTGGGAAAACTGAAGCCAGGTCTGGCCAGTTTTAAGGTAGTATTGTATTTACTATATTGCACTGGTAGAATGGTTCTTTCTTAACTGATCTTCCATTTAGCCACCAAAACAAATCACTCCAGAGTTTATATTTACATAGAGTGTATACAGTACTTATTTTATTTATTTAATAAAATCTCTAACCTGCTCCAATTCTGATATACTGAGTAGCAATCAGAGTATGATTCTTTCTCCCCACTCACCTATTTTAATATTTTTGTTCTACAACCATCTCAATTACATACAAAAGACTTGCCCTAGAAATTTAGCATTGAATTCCAGCACTATAATTCAATAATCCTTATGTGTCTATACATCAGAAACTAACATGAGGCCAATGAAGTTAAACATATATTAATTTCCATATTCCTGTGGAAGAGGTAAGCACATATTTAACATTTTAAAAATTCTAAAAAATATATAAAACATACATATTGTATAAGATAGGTATTTTGCTGCCATATATTACCTGAAATTTCTCAAACTCCTTTTGCTGGTTGGTAACCTTGCAAGTGAAGTAAAAATTTCTTCTAATATCAATTGCCTATGTTTTTCATATCTTGAGAAAACCTGTTTAAAATCAATGTTTTTTTAAAAAAAATATTGTTCTTTATAAAGAAAAAGCATACAATGGAAAATATAACAGTTTTTTCCTGCTTTTTCCAAAGAAACTGGTAGTTTATTTGGAAATCTTATTTTGGAGTTTCTTTACTAGCTGCATCCCTGTAGAACTAGTTTGTCAATCTAACTTACTATTAGCAATTATCCTAAAGGTGATTTAAAAATATTTTAGAGTCATTCAGACAAATCTTGAAATCTGCAGTTGCAGCAATAATTAGACTTCCTTCTTTGCTGAATGGATAATCTATGCCAGACGGTAGATTACATTCTGGCACTTGCACACTGCATTTTTTAAAATTACAATTGTTTTTGGTGACTACAGGGTAGGAAAGTTTTGAAATGGACTGCTGTTGGTAAAGAAATAGTTTAAGTAACTCATGAATCCCTTACTGTTCTATATACATAAACAAACATAACCATAAATAATTATTTTTAAAATTAAATATTGGTTTAAATAGTATGCTTACTGCAGTGACTAGTTTGATGGCACACAACTGAAGTTCACTGACATTTTCTACAAAAAAAGGTGTTATTCCCATTGAAGAAATCTATAAACAAAAAAAGAAGGTAAATTCGTTATGCTTGACAAATTGATAAAATTTAAGCTAAACGCAGCCGTTGTTTGTCTTTTTAAATTGTATACTCCATTTTTTAAATGAGGTTGTTGTGACAGTTTACAGTTGCAGTTGAACAAATTTAATTCTAAATTTAAAGAAATTGAAATGTCAGATTGGAGGGAAAAACCAATTTATCTCTGTTTTATAATACTTCTGTTTTTCCACATTAGCTCAGTAAAATGCAATTATAAAACACTGCATAATTCTTTTACAGGAGGAACACATAAAAAGTTAGAGGTGGCAGCTATAAATATGTAGAGTTGGCAGTGGTTAGAAAGCCAAATATTTTACAAGACTGTTAGCCAGTTTTTGCCAAATTTAGCCAAATTTTTGTCTTATTATATTCTGAACTGAGTTTCCACAATACTATACAGAATTACTTGAGCAGACTAACAGTTTAAAGCTTTGTTTTTAAGCACTGTAGAAAAATCTATTCCAGTTATTCAAATACCTACTGAAGGATAAAGTTATAGGAAAATGTGCAGGGAAAAAATCAGAATGACATGGATCAAACTTACTTGAAGAATAGTAGTGTCAGTTAGAAGCTGTATTTCTAGTAATTCAGCCAAACTACTAACAATGTCACAAATTTTGTTATACAGCATCACTATTACTCTCTGTTTATGAGTGGAACATTTGGCACGCTTTGCTTTTGAGCTTAACACACCACCTAGAAAAAAAACCAAATTGCATTTTAGCAATGTTACAAATCAAAGCAGAGATAAAACTTTTATTTATATTTTTCTCTTTTTATCAATCATAATTGACCCAATCAACTGGATAAAAATCAGCTGGATTATATATTAGGGGCAAACATGTCTTCTAAAGCAAGCACTTAATAACGCATTAGCTTTGTTCAATTATGTACGTTAATTTTATTAAAATAGATGAGTAGCAGGAAAATATGCTTATAGGAACCTCCTCAAGAATTTGGTTCTGGCTTACATATTTTTAGGAGAAGGGACAGGGAACAAAAGCCATCATGAAAAAAAAAGATTGATTAGTGCAAGTTAAAATCATGTCAGTAAAACTAATGGTTTAAAAACAGAATGACCAGTATTATAGATGACAGGAAGGCAAGCTGTAAAAGAGGTATGTACAAATTAAGGATTTGGTAACATTAACCAATTTTGCTAAAAGGTTTTTCAGTGGTATAGAACAAGTGAAAGCTTAAATAAAGATCAAAAATTAAAGTGTCTACTCTAGACTGTGAGAGACTAATATATAATTTGGTTCAGCAACTCAAAGGAAATAGGGGCTTAGCTAAGTTTTGTTAAAAGGAAATTTGTGCATGGTAATGTATAGCAAAGAACAAGCTGTAGAATATTTCAAAATTAATGGAAAGTTTAAGGCAAAAAGAGGAAATACATTCACAGAATTTAGGCCTTTCAAAAATGAAAACAAGAAAAAAAAGACCCACTTTTACTTAAGGGAAATGTTGAAGTAGCCACTGCAGTTCCATGCTTCTTTGTTAACATGGGCAGACAGTAACATTCCTACCTTCAATTCAAACGTCATTAGCCTTTCAGGACAATCAATATATCTATTTATTCTTATACTAACCACCATGAGGATCCAATCGATAAACAGGATCATACTGAGGATAAAGTGTGTTCTGCAAGTGAAACTTAGTGTACTGAATAACTCTTTCTATTACATCTTCGATATATACAGCTTTGGGCATGTTGGGTGATGTCATAATGTTGATAGCTGTAAGACAGGCATCTGCAGATTTTGTGACTCTCTCCATGATCAAGTCTCTCCATAATCTTTCCTCATCTTCAGTATCATTATTCTGCCAAAAAATTAAGATCATTAGCCTTAAATTTGCTTCTAAACAGCAACAATATGGAAAAAATCTGAGTTAGTTTTAAAAACCACTCAATAGCTTTAAATCAAGTATTCTCCCCTCATGATTTTTGTGAAAAAAAAAAAAATTCTTAAACATATTTTTCTAGTTTGTTACCAGCTGTGCTGTCCCATGACATACATCTAAAATAACATAATTAATTTCTGCTATTAAAAGTGTTTTATTTCTACATAATTTCTAAATTAATTTATTCCCAAGCATCTAAGTACAGTTAGTCCTCATTTAGCAACTGCCTTGTTTAGCAACTGTTCAGTTACTACAGTGATGAAAAAATAACTTTATGAACGATCCTCACATTTACAACCTTCGCATGTCTGCAAAGCAAAGGAAGGCTGAAGTAAGATCATAAGCACAGCTGTGGTTTCACTTAGCAACCACTTCGTTTAACGACTGAGTTGCCAGTCCCAATTGTGGTCACTAAATGACTACCTGTACGCTTCATTTTCACATTGACAATTTAAAGGTTTTCTTGGTTCATGCTTCTCATATTCTATGTTCAAATCACCCTTATAAAACATCCAATTCTTTCAATTGGGCACCATTAGCAATGAAACTTCCTTGTAGTTTTAATCTATGAACTTCATCATCTATAATGAAAGCTCTTCCCCAGTAACTAGAAGAGGGGTGTCTTGCAATCTGGGGTATCATCATCTGCGCCCAATATTTCAGCCACATCTGTATAATCTTCTTGGTAACTACATAAATAATTTGCTATTATCTTCTTCTGGATTTGATTCTGGAATTCCTTCTCCTAGCTGGGAAGGGCCCAACTCAGCAATAGAATACAGCTTGTAAGCAAATATCTAAATACAATACCTGATGTCTACAAACAGCTAAGAAATAGTCCTCTCTGAAATTACGGAGAGTCACTGCTACTCAATATAGACAAATTAAGGTAGACAAAGCAATGATAAAACTCAGTGTAAGGCAAGTTCCTATGTTTCTATATCATGAGTACTCTGCATAATAAGCTAATAGTTCTGCTAACCAAAAGTAGGTGAATTTTAATCTACATACAAAATTTGAGAATGTACTTTAGTTGCTCAATCTACACCTTCACACGGAATTGCCATGTATAATAAAACTTACCAGCACTTTAGGGCATCAGCCAATCAATTTCAGCCCTATTTAGTGTGTACAAAATATTTCCACCTTGAAATGGTCATTTTGAGTATTTTAATTTGAAACAAGACACTCATGTTTGAAAGTTGCTTTTCAAGCTCACAACAAGCTTCTATTGTACTGAACGCTGCAATCAGATTTTTATACTGAGATTTATAATTTGGTTGCTTTTTTGTTTTTACATTTTTTATAGACTGACAATACAGTCAGAAGAACTGGTCATGTACCTACTTTCATTGCTTAGACTGGACAGGGAAATCTGTAGGATGCAAAATTGTTCCAAATAGCTGTCATTAAAGCAGTACATTGCCAAGTGAAGAGCCATTTGGATCAAGACTCTTGTTGCTGGAAAAGGCAACTACATTTAACAGGCTGAATGCACTGCTGCTGCTATAGCAACTTCATTACATAGCTACCTGTCTCTAGGAAACCTTCATGGTACTCCTATCCTATTTGAGTAAGTTCTTTTCAAAATATTTTTTTATTTTTAGTGACCAAGAAAAAAAACTGGTAAGGAAGCTATTCTGTTCTGTTCTGTTCTGTTCTGTTCTGTTCTATTCTATTCTTGAAAAATGGATAAGCTGCAGGAATTGATTATATAACTGAAGAAATGTTAAAATATGAAGTTGTGGCTGTGCAACTTGTTTAATGTGTGTGTGAAACATGCATGCAATAAATGAGTTCAGAATGAATGTGGACTAAACAGAAAAGTGAGTGACCAGCACAAAAGAACTATGTTGAGATAGTTTGATTGTACAGAGAGGATAGAGGAGGATCAAAACATAAAACAAATGTATGAAGAGTGCATGGGTTGAAAAGAAAGTGAAAACAGAGAAATTCTTGGTTCAAAGGAGCTGATGAAGTCCTCACAAAAGAGATACAGGAAATTTAAAGGCTATACATGAAGCAGTGTATGGGTATGGTGGAAGCAAACATGGTTTACCAGGATAGAAAGATATGAAGAGGCATACTGAATAGCACTGGCATAAACTAGATTTAGCTGCATATTTTTTCTCCTATTTTTAATTACTTTTGCTCACTCATTTTCACTATTCTTCTGTGTTTTGCAGATCTCTGCTTACCCCTACAAATGTTCTAGTTTTGAATCCTTGTAATGGATATTAGTTTAAGGAAAGAAAGAGAGGTGATTTTCCACTCCTATGCTTTTCAATTAATTCCTCTTTAAGGTTTAAAAGGAGATCCCATCCTCTCAGGAAAAGAAATCCCTTTCCAAATAAGGTATGCGTGTTTAATTGGGGGAATTCTTAATTCTTCTTCTTAATTCTTCCAGTTAAATGTTATCTGTGATTTAGTTCTAACAATACTGTTGTACTGCTCACTAGGCTAAAAGCACACATACAAATCTTTTTTTGGTTTCCTTTATGGTGTCCCTCTTCCTCCCCACAGTTTAGGAATATATTTCTTTCTATAAAAACCCTATTCCCACATTGGCACAAGAGGAGCAGTTAGAGGTAGACAAAAGTCAGACAGAGGTCCACAACAAAGTCTGCTGCTCAACTAAATTGAAGAGTGACAGGTGCACAGAAATTTGACTTTAGAAACATATCAGCTCTTCCTACAGCCGCAGTGTGATGGGTAAGGCTGAGGGAATGCTAGAGAAGGCTTCCTCCCCTCCCCCAAATTGTGCCTGGATATGATGGTAGTGGGCTAAAGCAGGTACCATGGTTACCACTGCAGCTTAACTGGGGGAATTAACTGTATAAACTATATGACTCCTGAGTATTTTCATTTGAGCATCAAGAACAGGCAGATATTAGATGAGCAGCAGTTAAACCTAGCTTACTTCCAATGCTTGGTCCTTCAGAATGTCCCTACCCAGCAGAACTTCATCTTACTAAATTCAAGAAAGTGACATGCCATGCATGACATGACTATACACTCAGATATATGTTTCCTCAGCTTCCCACTTGAGCCATTTTTCTTTGAAGCACACTTCTTAAATGAAGAGATTCGTGCATTGAGCCAGGCCCTGCCCTTGGTTCTTCTCTTAGAAAAGATCATGTTGAACTCAGGGAGAAGCTGGCTTCCATGGTGGACAGACCCTTGATAGCCCAACTTCCATTGCAGTTATGAACTGCTTGAAATTTTTTTGGTGACATGCAAGTCTAGGTGACAAGTGTATCATCTGCAATGATGATATCCCCCCGTGAAGAGAGCTCCTAGTATCAAAAGTCACCTAGGTGGAAGAAGGGGAAAGGAGGAGAGGACAAAACCCAAAGCAGAAGAGTAGACTACCCAGCAGACATTCTACCTCAGCAGCAGGAACCAGAATCCCAATTTTAGCAAGAGATTCTCCTTGGTAAGTCCAAGCATGCCATTCTCCTCTTTGAAAGGCGTGTGTGGTACATGGTCAAGAAGAACACAGGCATTACATACTGACTTGACCAGTAACAAAAAATGCTCCATTTTGCATTAATGCCCAGCAATATATCTCATCCATTAACCAGCATCTTAATCATGAGTATGGCCTCCTGGGCACCACAGTGCTTA
The DNA here is from genome assembly GCF_059951505.1 of Python bivittatus. Classification (NCBI taxonomy): domain Eukaryota; kingdom Metazoa; phylum Chordata; class Lepidosauria; order Squamata; family Pythonidae; genus Python; species Python bivittatus. The sequence goes on from NW_028277097.1 coordinate 8,381,861, forward strand.
AGCCAGGACACCGATTTGGTAGAGCAACTCATCTTCCTTAATATTAAGGCCACTGACAAGCATTTGTCTACTATGCAGATGTGGCCGATCATAAGCAATGAGAGCTATCCTGCAGACATGAACTTGTTTGGGTCACACACAGACGCAGTCACTAACTTGCCTATGCACATCATACTGGGACAAGTCACTGGTTCATGCTGCATGAAAGATTCACAGATTTATGTGGCTTACTTCAATGTCTCTTCAGTTTCTGCACCACCTTCTAAATGATGATCTATTCTAAACAGAGAAACAACTGACTCACCTGAATAAAGCATGGTGCAGCTTCACTCATCATTAGCCACCTGAGATGAAGTGAGATTCAATAAACCTCTTCCACAGACCCCCTCCTATAGCTCACCCTCCCCCTTCATACTTGGCCAATGATGATGCGCTCAGCACCGACCTTACTAGGTACTATAGGGTGCCTCACTTTGGGACCATACAACACAACACAAGCACAGGATTCACATGGAAATCCACATGGATTTCACAGCAAAATCACAGACCACAGCCCAAACAGAAGAGGACCTTCATAATCTCATGCCATTGCCTTTCTGCTTACCTGATTATCTATTGCTACAGTATTGGGCTGAGTATTTCAAGACTGGGTACTTTGTACATGCTCTTATGCCCCATTGCGCTACCAGACTGCATTTTAAAATGCCAAGTCCAAAACCTCTACTTCAGATTGCTGGTGGACCTTTAGTCTCTCTCTATATTGCTCTTCTGATTAATTTCCAGGCTCTGAGAAGGTGTATACATATGCATAATTTGATATCCTGATCACAGCTTTTAAAATGCATTTACATTTTACTGTACTAGGGCAGTACTATGTTGTTAAAATCACACATTGTTTACTCAATACACACAATCAGTGCACTGTGTATCCTGGGGAATGATACTGTACTTTCTAAGGCATGGGTGGTAGGCCCATACTTGTCTATAGAGAAGCACACAACCTGAAGCAGATTCTCACAAACAACAAGAAACAATGATGTTAACATGGGAACTAGACTCTGCAACAAATCCAGATACCTACTTTGCCTCCACATCTATACCTACAGCACCATTACAAGTACACAACAAGATTAGAGGCATCTTCACAGGCTCTTCCTCTACTGTAATATATGACATTATGTGCCAGCAAAACCCCTCTGGATTCTACCTAGGACAAATGGGGTAAACTTGGCACAAAATAATTAACGGATACATCAGGACTCAAAATAAAGACAAAGTAGTAGGAAAGCATTTCAACCTCCCAGGACACTACGTTGCAGACCTCGAAGTGTCCATTTTGGAAAAACAAGACTGAAAAACAAAACAACACCAGCATTAAACAAGAGATTGCTTAACTCACAGACAACAAAAAGTTTCAGGCAATCTCAAAGATCTCAACTAACACATGGATGTTTAACGTATTACAATTGTTAATTTATAAGGTACTTGTAATCTGTCTCACATGCAACCTGCATTATCAACCTGTCTTTTCTTCCTCCCCCTTTCCACACCTCATCCCAATTTAAATCCTACATCAATTTAGCCACTCCATGCATCTGATGAAGTGAGCTCTAGCTCACGAAAGCTTAAGCCTTTTAACTAAATGTGTTAGTCAAAAAAGGTGCTACTAAACTCCTCCTCATTGTTTTGCTACCATAGACTAATATGGCTCTCCTACAATTTATATTATTCCATGGGTTAAATGTTTTTGAAAATAAATGGAAACTCTATAGCAATGTTGAAAGAATATCAACAGTAAATTAAATTTGTGACATGAAAAACCAAGCCAGATAGGTAATCTCCAGCCTGAAGTGTTAAATGTTGTTAAAGAATGTTGATGAGAGAGATTAGCTATCTCTAGTTAAATATCCCAGGGAATTTAATTAAATAAATTGAAAAGGCTTCTGCTCTCTCCTTCGAGAAAGAGAGGGGGGAATACCTTTCTGATAACAGATTATAAATGAACTAGAAACAATTTTTAGTTGCTGTTTTCCCCATCCCAATGTGATGTCCTTCAAGGATCTTTTTTTAAAAATTCCCTTTATAGTGATGAGAGAAACTAGTAACCCTGCAGTATTGTGACCCAATATGTGAGCTTAGCTTCATCTATTACCAGATAAGGAAACAAGATATGTGCTATATCATGTCTTCTTTCAATAGGCTATGTAATTGTAAGTCCTCACTAGCAATTTACAGAGATACCACATGGGTATGTTACTTGCTTATCAGTGAAAAGTTTTAATGATTAGAATTTTTCAAGCTCCTTCTCATTAACCACTCTTACTACATACTGGAGGAAAGGGTTTCCATTATATTACAATGATTTAGAATACTGCAAATAAACATGCCATATAAATTATTTTACTTATATAGCCAAGAACTGATTCCACAACTGAGAAACTGAACAGAAACACAGATTCTGGCAGCTTCAATCTTACATGAGTATCCCAATATTCTAGCAATTTTATTTATAGCAGCTGGCCAGTCAGCCCTTTATATGGTTAATGACCAGAATTCCACTTAAAAGAAGGTAGAATTAAAACTTACAAAATAAAAGAAGATAAAAATAAACAATAATAACTAAATCAATATAGGTAGTCCTTGCTTAACTACCACAATTGGGACCAGCAACTCCGTCACTAAACGATGCAGTTGTTAAGCGAGACATCACGTGACCACGACCTGTAATTTTACTGCTGGTTTCTCCATTGACTCTGCTTGTCAGAAGCCAGCTGTAAAGCACACAAATGACAAACGTGCTGCGGGACACTGTGACAGTTGTAAACCCCCACCGGTTGTGAAGTGCTTGAATCTCGATCACGTGACCACGGGGATGCCGCGACAGTCGTAAGTGCAAGAATCAGTTGTAAAGTTACTTTTTAAGAACTAACATAACTTTGAACAGTCACTAAACAAGGCAGTTGTTAAGCGAGGTACCTGTATGCTGATTAAAATCGGTTTTACAAACTTTAAAACAAAATTTGGCTACATTCAAACAGACATACCAGTTGGCTAGATTTAATAATATATATTCATGTAATCTCCTCTTTACTTGAAAAGGAACAAATTATTATAGTTTAAAATATAATATAAACTTAAAATTAGGAGGATAGAGAATGATTCTTCCTCTAACAAATACATTGATTTCAATTATCTTTGCTACTGGAATAATTTATTCTGTGATTCAGAATTAATTCATTAATTAATCCTGTGACATTTAAAGATGAGATACAGAAATCCCCACTTTTTCTTTTCCAGGCTTTCAACTTTCAAAAATTATTTATTTCAATCATCAACCAGCATAAAATAAAATTCAATAATAAAATTACAGTCATCACATTGTGAAAGTAGTTTAATCTGTATACTGTGAGAAATTACTAAAATTTAAGTTACCAACACAAACTATAACATTGTGATACCAATACCATTAGGACTGTCAGATTAAGATTATAAAGACAAGAATGAGTTCAATGCAGTATAGATTTATATAATTTGGATTTTCAACGTTATCATTGGGCTTATTGCATAACCTCTGTTTTTGTGTCTGTGTGGAATTCCAGTGATTTACTTCAAACCCCATTACAGGGACAACTAGAAAGAAGGCTGAAAGACATTTGGGGCAGAATTCAAAATCTGCTTGCCTGAAAACTGACATTTTGGGACAATTTCAATTTAAAAATATTTTTGAGTACTTGAGACAACTGGATTGTCTAAAACTGCAGAATGACGACAGAGTTACTTAAAACATCTTTTGATATTTCAAAATCTGAAGCCCCATATTCTTATTGTATTGGAAAGTACTTTGGAAGAAACTAAAGTTACAGCTTATTTCTACAGAAGGTTAAAGGGTATTATTAAAATGGATACTGGGCATTTGCAAGAACTCTGGAATATCTTATTATGACAAACCGATAGTATTGTGTTTTAAAGATGTTAAATATTTCTTATGATGTTAAGATGCAATTAATTAATCAAAATATTTGTAATGTTTATTGAATTGGCTTTGTATATGGTAACAACTACCAGGATATTGAGCTTTTCATTGGAAATCATGTATAATTCCCTTCATAAAAAATGGCAAATTAAGTTGTGGGAATATAGATTGATATCAAAAAACAACCCTGTGACTGAAACAAAATCTGACTGAGAATTTGATTTCATTTGGAAATCTTTCTTGGATTGTAATTCTATTTATGAGCTTGTACTGCATTCAAAGTTTAGTTTTCTTTTAGCATAAGACTTTAATATTTAAATTTTTAATTTACTACACAGAAATAGAATTTTTAGACAGATTTTTTTGCATTTTTAAATTTTAATAATTCATATTATTCTGGCTATTGTTAAATATTGCATATTGATCTGATTTTTATTTAATCCCATAATGCTTGTAAATCTATTTTCTACATTCTTTTCTTCTCTTTTCTGTTTTTCTTCTTGTGTTAAGTATCTACTAAAATAAAAAAAAATAAAAAGAATGTTTATGTTTATTGGGCACCTCATGGAATATTTAACAAGAGATGAGTATCAATCTTCTTATTCTATAAATGTAATATATTTGAGAGGAAACATATGTTTTGGGCTTGATCTACAGTTGTCCTGGTTTGATCTAATATTCACATTGCTGTTAATACAATTTTGGAAAGAAAAATAAGTTTAAAGATGTAAATGTGATGTTGAACTATACATCAAAAACTTGGAATTTATCAGTTCATGAAGAATTATTGACTAATCAAATTTGGAGTATAATTGAAAATATAATTTTGCATAACTGAAAATAAATTATCAATCTGGACCTAAAATCCTGAATTGAAAAAATGGGTCTACTTCCAGCCTTTGAATTATCTCATTATTAATGAAATTGAAATACTGAACAATATGGTCTATGTGGGCAAGGTTTAACTTACTGTTTAAAACTGAATACATGTTAATTATAATATTATGTTATTGTCTGCTTGACTTTTTCTTTTCCTTATTTTCTGTAGGTTGTTTTTTTTTTGTATTAGCAATGAACATTTAAACATTAAAAAAGCAAAGAGAATTAAGAACATATAGGCAGCCCATTTATTGAAAATGAAATTATATGTGTATATCCCAACATGCTCTGGGCACCTTTAGAAGAAAATGCAATATATTTAGGAATACAGAGTATCTATTTAAAATCATAATCAAAAGCACTTGTTCACTATATGCTGTTAAAAACTGAATACTCAGGTACTTTTGGAAAGCATTTAATATTGAATGCTCAAATGGTGTTCAAACCTATGTCAAATAATTACTCATTCAATAAAAAAAAAATCTAAAAAACTCTAGTAAGATACTGACAACTAAATATCAATATTAAAACTGTAGTACTAATTGCAGTTTTTTCAGGAGATAGAACATTAATAAGTAAATACTATGTTATCAACCTTTTTAAAAACTTACATGATTAAGCAGAGTAGAAAGCTTTGCACCATCTTGAATATTTTTTTCTAAGATGTTCAGAACTTTCACTGTTTTTTCAGTTGAAAGCTAAAAAAAACCCAAACAAACAATAAATGCATGAAAGGAAATTAATTCATTGTTACTTTTCTGTTTTTGACATTTAGATGGATTGGACAAACCAAGATCATGTATTGTCATATTGAGTCTCTTTCATGTCTTTGCCAAAAGTGAGATGAAATAGCTCTGAAGTAAAATGAAATTGTTCAATTTTGCTCAGTATTAGCTCTTTTTTTTAACAGCCTGCCAAGGACCAGACAGAGTTCACTCTGGACTACTTCAGAAACACAACAAACAGTAGAATTGTTTTAACATAAAATAAGGATAAACAGAGACATTTTTTTTCAGTCTCCCCCAAATGGCTTCAATATCAAAATGCATTCCAAACCAAAAATATCTGTGAAAGTCCCTCATAAATATTTACTATGTCTTCATTTTTAAAAAAACAGTAACTTACCCTATCCATGATGCCCATGGCCTTAATTTTAGCTGATTCACTGCCCAATTCACTTAGTTGATGCTTCCCCAGTAATAACTCTTGAGGAATTTCATCATCATCACCTGAAAAAACAAAAGAATACACATTCACTTTTCCTTTTAATGTACTTGAATGACAGCCTTATTACAAAAGTATAGAAATAAAGTTCACAAAATTATTTCTCTGGTTTTCTCTTTTTGTGTATAAAGCCACAAACCTATTCAGACAAGGATTCAGAAATTAATAATGAAAGAAAACGGCTATAGCAGCAAAATATTTGTCCAGCATCTGAAGGTTGAAATGGCAGCAATGGCCCCAGCAGATATTGGAGAAACCTGTAGCAGTGCTGAAGGGGAAGAGAATGGCATCAGCAGGATGGCATCACAAAATATATGTTCAGTGATTGCAGCATGAGATCTGGGAGAGGAAGTAAGTAATGAAGATGGTAATTGACTCCCCCAACTCAGATTGCTATGCCACTCTAAGCTAAGTGGCTTTATCATGGGGCTAGGCCCCAGGGAGGATTATGTCCAGAAGAAGTATGGGACAGAGGAGAAAATCCACACACACACACCACTTTTCCCCTGGAGCCCAAGCAGCCACAATGGATGCCAGAGGCTGAGCCATGGCAGTACCAATATCAGGAAGGCCAGGCCAGAGAGAGAGAGAGATGGCACAGGGAACATCAAGAGAGGTTAGTAGGAATACTCTGGAATCTTGACACAGAAGGGAACAGAATATAAATAGATACGGAAAACAATAAATATAGGAATGTAAAATGGGGTGTTGAATTATGAATTACAGAACAGAATAAGAAAGAAGTAGAGGAAGGAATGAGTTGTATATGGGATAGAGTTGAAACCAATTAAGAAAGGTATAAAGCAACTTAAAAGATAGGAATACCAGAATAAGAACACAAATAAGGCTAAGAGTAAAAATAAAGAATAAGAATTGGAGAGTCCAATACAGTAGAATGAACTGGTATATATATTAAAGTTTAGTACTGCTTATTGTAGAAAAAAGTTTATTTCTGTGCACCCAAAGTGCAGAGAAACATTTTCACAATGGGAGTCGGCCTGTGTCCTGGGTTTCTTACTATACCTAAATCTATGACAAATATTTATATACTTTTAGATTAAGCAAAATACACTTCCATATATTTTCTCAAAAACAGGATGTACCCATGATGACTCCTTAATCAGAGTTTATAGTTAAGTACAAATGCATGTGTCTATGAAATAATCATCCCTTCCCACAGCCTCATGTGTTTCAAAATCAATTGCTGCTCAATTATTTAGCTTATTGTGTTGACTAGGTACTCCAAGAGATATTGTATACTTGAGCTGACAATACAGTAGGTCTTAAGGAATTCATTGGTCAGTTTTTTGGCTACATAAATTGGGAGCAAAATAGCCATATTATGATTAGTATGTCATCAACTCCTTCAAAAAGTCAAAGATTGCATTCACATATAATGCCACAGATCACATGAATGACTAGTCACACCAGAGTTATGATTTCCCAATACAACTTTTAGCAACATTTAGATGTTGGGCCAATGAAAAAACACTTTAGGAAAAGTGTACTTCACAACAAAACTCAATTGTCCCAACAGATCTTAAAAGGAATTCCTTTTATACCAATTCTAATTACTCTTTGTGAGGCATACAGGTTAATAGCTGTAGATGAGGATGGTAGAATTAGTCTCAAAAGTGTGTGTGTGTGTGTATACATACACACACAGACCAGTTTAGAACAGAAAATACCAGTGTCATGGGAGCTGAGGGAACAGTATGGTTTAAAAAAGTATTTACCAAAAAAGCTTTTAAAAAAGTATTTACCAAATGCAGTAAAATCCATGTCCTCCAAGTTGTCCAAAATATTTTCAACTGAAGCACTGAACCTCTTGAATGTAGAAGAATCCATCATTTCTACAAAACCCAGGCAATATAATATAGTTTGAGTCATGAATAATTAATTGCAATTAAATAATCAAAGCAGGGACATTTAAAAAAATAAAATACCTTCAGGAGTTAACTTTGGTTCATAAGCTTTCCTTTTCTTTTGTTTTTCTTTCTTCTTCATTTTTCTAGCCACTTTAAATATAAAGATATAAAGTTTATAAAATGAAATATTTGCAGGAAATGTTATTTTCTATATCAATATATTACTATACAAATGTTTTTCAACTGATGGTTTATAATATATCTAAATAAATAGTATGAAAATAAATTTAATATTTATTTATTTACAGTCCAAGACCAAGTCACAGAATTTAAAAATACAGCACACCATTAATACATGTGTAATAGTACATGCATATATTAAAGGAAGAACCATTATAAAGTTAACATTTCATTGAAGGCACCAAACAGTTTCTATAAGCTAAGACTATAAATAAAAATTTTGCTACTGCCTTCAAAACACCTGGGTATTGGTAATTTAATAAGAATACCTCAATCTCCTCATCATGAGTATAATTTATTAGACTCAAGAGTGGGTGTATTAGCTCAGATTGCCTGTGTGAGCACTTTAAAAGGATGTGTGAAACAGATTCACCCTCTCTGAGCAAATACAAACTCGATCTTCATATGGAAGGTTGGCATATCAGCCAGCTTAATTTAATAAAAGGACTATTGTTTATTTATTTAAATTTGTTATAGCTGCCCACTCCAGTAGACTGAGCAGCTTACAAAATCATAAAAACAGTTAAAAACATACACCACAGACAGCTTAGGCTAAAACAACTGTAACAATAACAAAAAACAACAACAGGAACCCCACACACACATTGGCTCCAGGTCTGAGACCAAACCCAGGTCCTAAGAGCTTTTTGGAATCCCAGGAGAGAGGGCACCATCTGTATCTCTGGATGGATGCTGTTTCAGAGTGCGAGAGCCACAACAGGGAAGGCATGCTTCCTTGATATCAAAAGGTGGTATTATTTAAGAGAGGGGACCTGGAGTGCACCCACTCTGCCAGAACCTACTGGGCTGGCAGAAACAGTTGGAGACGGGCAGTCCTATTACCTTCACTGAGACTAGGAGGAGGAGAATAATCATCCATGTCCGAGTCTTCTGGACTTCGAGTGCGATATCGACTGCTACCAGAACTCCTCCTTCCTTCATGATAATGGCTACTCCTTTTATGATCTCCAGAACGTCTGTCATGCTCTTCATATTCCCAGGCTTTGTCATCGTCTCTGTCTTTTTTATGTCTTTTCCGGGAAGCTAGAAATAAACACTGTTATCAGCGCAAACGAGATCTACAAAGCTTCAGTTATGAGAAATAAAACATGCAAAATTCTTTCTTGGCACAGCAGCAGTCTTTGAGGAAAAATTTCAGAAAAACCAATTTGTAAATCTTATTGAAAATTTTAAAAATCATATCATCATCATCAAATTTATTCCCACCCATCTCCCCTTAATGGGCGACTCTGGGCAGCTTACAACTCATTAAAACAATAAATAAGAATTCAATTACATAAAACCTATATAAAACAATTACTAAAAAAGAAAAGAGTCCAGGAGGAGGATGTTTCAGAGCACCAAATGCCAGGGCTCTAATATTCAAGATTTAAAAATTATCATTTTCAGGGTCTATTACAAAATGCCTGTTCAGTCTTTAATTATGCCTTGCTTAGCTACCACAATGTTTTTCTTCCCAGTTTTAATTTCAGTTACTTAAACTTTTGGGATAAATCCCACAGAAAATTATTCTTTTCCACAAGGGAAATCTTGCAACCTAATTTTAGCTTAATAATTTTGCTTCTGCAACTGGTTCTGCTGCAGAATAGCTTGGTTTTAAATAAATAATAAAAGCAATATCCCATTGCACATGCAGATTTCATATTTATTTTGCTAATTTGAAACCTTGTATCAATAGCTATACAAAATTGTCTTCCCATAACATTTGCAGCCCTAGCTCAAATCCTATTTTATATTCAATTTTGATTCTAAATTTTCAAGTTCTCAGAGTCAAGATCTATTCCAATCACAGCACATTAATTTGATCCTAAAGCTTCCTGTCCCATTACACCTCTGCATCCTCTTTCATGTTTTTTTAAAAAGTGAGCTTATTGACTACTGCCTTACTAAATTACAGTGGTACCTCAGTTCACGAACTTAATTCGTTCCGCGACTCTGGTTGCGACCCGAATTGGTCACGACCCGAATCAAATTTTCCCATAAGGTTCAATGTAATTACGGTTAATCGGTTCTGAACCATATGTATTTTTTTTTTTAAACCGCAAAAATATGAAACAAAATACAGTACGAAGAGAGAGAACGCTAACCTTGCTCGACGCGACTTCTGGAGTGGAGGACAAGAAGGCGGGTGGGGAGGCGGTTATTGCTTGGAGGGAGAGTCCCCCTCCCTACAGGAAGTCACGACCACGTGTCACGGGAGAGAAAATGGCCACGGATCCTGTTCGTCACCCAATCCAGCGTTCGCGAACAGAAGCAAAATTTTGCGAACGGAGCTGTTCGTGACCCGAATTGGTCGTGAACAGAAGCGTTCATGACCCGAGGTACCACTGTACATCTGCCTATAATCTACTGTAGAGAATCTGTTTATCAGATTATTTAATGAACATTATAGTTTTCTAGGTTTAGTACAGGTAGTCCTTGCTTAACAACCACAGTAGGGACCAGAAAATTGGTAATTAAGCAAGGTAGCTGTTAAGTGAGTTGCCATATGACCAGATCTGATTTTAGGACTATTTTACTACAGTCATTAAGTGAATCACTGCAGTCATTAAGTGAATCATGTGGTCTTTAAGCAAATCCAGCTTCCCCAATGGATGTTTTTTGCTGGAATTCACTTAACGACCATGTGATTTGCTTAACCGCAGTGATTTGCTTAACAACCATTGTAAAAAAGGTCGCAAATCACAATCATGTGACTGCAGGGGTGTGCAACAGTTTGTGACAGTGGTAAGTGTGAGTACAGGTCATAAAGCACTTTTTCAAGGCCGTCATAACTTTGAACTGTCATTAAACGAATGGTCGTAAAGCAAGGACTACTTATGTTTCCATTAACAAGAGGTGTGTGTGTGTGTATGTATATATATATATTGCAGCAGCTTACATTGGCCTCGTGTGTAAGCTGCTGCTCAATTAGCAAGACTGATTTGCAAATTGCTACAAAGATATCAAAAACAATGTATTGCAAACATCAAAATAAGAAATCACCATTCTACTTACTTTCAAAAGCCTCTTCACTGTCATTATCTTCATCAGAACTAATTTCAGCATATTTTGGTTTTTCGTTTACTGTGCTACGCTTACGTTTATTCATTTTCACTCGTTCACAAAGTGGCATGGTAGATTCAATTTCTGCTAGTAGTTCTGGAGGTAATTCCTTTAACACTGACTGATCTATGCTACCTATTAATCAAGAGTAAACTGTAAGTGAATATAAATCCAAATACAGTGTTAATATCTGCAAGACAAGACTTATTAACATTTTATACTGCTTTTCACATCAAACCCCCAAGCCAATTTATAAATTATTAATGTTACAGAAACTTAAAAACACCCAATATTATCTGTTTCTATTTATTAAAAATGGAAAAAGTGTGGTGAAATGTAAACATGACAAGAACTCTGTTGTAAAAAAGAATCTAAAATGTTTCCATCTCATTCAGAAGCTATCTACCTCAGTAGATACTATATAAATATAATACATAGCATTTTCTTTGCAATCATTTGTTATTAATTTATTGTTGGGATAAGCAAATAGTGTGTGTTAGCATGCAACAACACCTCTGAAGTTATTTTCTATTCACAGATATAAATTATATTGACAAGATTCAGATTCTTTTCTTATAGTAGAAAGAGCAACTGTTCACATACATTTACAGCGATGTTTACACACAAGTACAAAACCAAATAAATAATAGAGGTAGCACACATTTTTCCCTATATATGACAATAATAAGTAAATGCCAAAGCCAGCGGAATCAGATTAAAAAGTTCTTCCAGTCCACCTTCTTGAATGTATCTGTTCATAATGAGATGCTACCTAACACTTTGCAAAGAACTTTCACCCATAGACATGAGAAATATCTTCAACAGTGCAAGTTTCAAAGTGGTGAAAGATTTACCAGTCTATAGCAGAATATATCAATGAAGCAATACATATGCTCTCAGTTTTCTAATAAAAGCAAAAGGCTTTTCACAAAAGTATCTCTTCTCCCATTGTTGTCACAACACTTGAACCATATTTTCATTCTATTGAAAGTTATAATTCATATAACTGCAATAAATACATAAATAAAATTAATCTGTTTTAACATCTATTTCCACTTCCATATATAAGACTTTTCTCCAGATAGTACTGTAGATTAAGACCCATTTAAATATATATTTACATTTACTTTAAGAATTATATGAAAATAGAAGATCAAATATTGTCATCTGAAATTAATCTGAAAAGTATTATTGAAAACAAGAAATAAATACACACTGGGACTGATTTGTGGAATATTATGGTTGAATGTTAGAAATGAGATCTTTAACTCCAATGATTATATTTGTTTACCTGAAGAATAAGCAGCACTATTTTGCAACCTAGTATAGATTAAAATTATTAGCAGACTGAACATTAACTTTTCTTCATTTACCTAATTTTTATATACATTTGTGAACATACAATTTTTTAAAGTCACATTTCTGTCATCTTCAGATAGAATACCTATTATGTATGTCATGGTAAGCATTTATAAAAAAAATACCATTAATAGCTGAGAAAAGATAATCAAGCCCATAAATAAGAAAAAAGGTTATACTGTAGTTTCAAAACTAAGTCAGCAAGAGAAATATAATAAAAGCAAGTAAATTAAATTAGCTTTAGATAGCTAATAATCTGATTAATAATCAGAGCCACACTCATCAATTAATTTTCAAATAAGTTCTTGAAATGGATATTTAAACTGTTCATCTGAGACCCTTCTGGCTGTGTTGTTGCAAGGATATTTTTGAGCGCAACTACCTTCTCAGCTATGTAGCTTTGTCATCTATATAAGCCCTTTGGTGCCTAATTCATTCTAGCATGAGACTTTTTGTGTGTATGTATTTTGCAGCACATTACATTGTTTTGCTTGCTACAGAAAGTTTAGACATGACAAAGGTTCAGGATCTCATTTTAAGCTCTAATTTGTTCAAGAGAAAATATACAGCTGAATTCCTCCTTCCCCACTTTTTTTTTTGGAGTGGGGAGTGGTTTGCAACGTTCTGTCATTGTTCAAGAACAATAAACTGGGACTAGACTTCCCCAAAAGTTTGAATTGAGATAGGCAGTTTACAGCTATCTGTTCCGCCTGATGAACAAAATAACCTACTCATATTATCCCATATGCCTTTCATTCAAACTTGGAGCATAGCTTGAGTTCCTGAATCCATTCCTGATGGCTGAACGAAACTGAGCAGGAATGATCCAGCAGCATGAACCAATATGCTTTCTCACGGACAATAAGACAGCACTTTCCACAACACTGGCTTTCTGTATGAATGTAGCAATAGAGTTTTAATATTTTAACTGTTCTGAAAATGGAATGGACCAATATCACCAGCCCAGATACAAACTGAAAATCTTGATTATTAAGAGATCAAATTATCCCATTGTAAACTAGAATCACTGAATTAGAAGGAACCATTTGAACCACTGACTTCAACCCTCAGCTCAGTGCAGGAATCCAAATTAAACAGCTCCAATGAACAGCTCTCTAAATTCTGCTTGATTACATTCACAGAACTAGATTTGACAACTAATGTAATAAAAATATTCATTTTTGCATGGAAAGATGGATGGAAATAAATCAAAATAAGTGTAACAAATATCTTTATAAATTATTTTCAAGTAATTATTAATAATAATAATTTAATTGTTGAGGAAGGACTTTTTTCTTTTAATATTTATAGTCAAATTCATTAAGATATTAAGCATAATGGATAAAATTTTGCAATCTTACCTTTATTTGATTTGGATGACTTGTTTTTGTTAGATTTGAAACAAGAGCTTCTTGATTTGTCTTCTCTGTCCTTAATAAATTTTTGCACATCATCCAAAGAAAGCTTTTGCAGAACAACTACTGGTTTAGCTCCTTTGTTTAGATCTTCTACTAGTCCAATCTTCTCAACCTTATTCTTCGATTCACTCTTAATTTCTGATTTCCTTGCTTCATGCATAACATTGCCATCTTTATCACGTTTTATTTTTGGAATGATAAAATGTTTTAAAGCCCCAGATCTTCCCCCCAACAAATAACTGGGAAACTCAGCTTTACTATCACTGTGTGCTTTACTACTATCCATTTTGCTCTTATTACCATCTGTCCTCCGATCATCTTTACTGTTCTGTGATTTAAAACTTGGCCTATCTGGTCTTAATTTACTTTCCTGTTTAATACGAGGACTGTCTGGTCTTGATCTCTGATCTCCAGAAGACAGCTTATCCCGGGAATCACCAGACTCATGTCTGTGTTTCCTTTCTAGTCTCTCTGCTTTTGTGTTATCAGATCTAATGATATGCTTAGAATCATGTTCACCCTTACTTGAAGATCGCAAATATTCTGGTCTTCGTAGCTTTGATGCATCTCCTCTGTATCGCTCTGATTCACCCCTGTCCTCAGTTTTTTGTTTAAGGCTATCATGATCCCGCCTCACAGAATCAGAAATTGAACGCCCATCAGGCCTCTGTTTTAATGAGTCAGACCTTTCAGATTTCACCCTGGAAGGATCAGATTTCATGTCCATTTTATATTTAGATATATCAGGCTTCTTCTCCAATGAAGATTTACTAGAATCACGCCTGTTTTCATGTCTGTGTTTAGGGGTTTCTGGCCTGCCTTCATTCTTCTGCTTTGGGGTTTCTGGTCTGCCTTCATTTTTCTGTTTTGGAGTATCTGGCCTCACTTCATTTTTCTGTTTTGGAGTCTCGGGTCTTTGTCTTATTTCCTGTTTGCCATTATTTTGTTTACCCTCATTTTGTTTCACATCCACCTGTCTATTTTCATGTTTGCTTTCATGTTTAACTTCTGCTTGCTTGCTTTCACAGTGTTTAGTTTCAATCCTTTTACCCTCATTTTGTTGTATTCCTGTTTGTTTGTTCTCATTGTGTTGTACTTCCATCTTTAAACCTTCAGAATCTGACTTTTTCCTTAGAGTTTCAGGGAAATTTTCCGTTTTTAGTTTAAGTACTCCAATAACATCGTCTTGGGGAACAAATACAGAACCATCATTACACTGCTTTATCTCTTCAGGCTTTTTGATAATGTCCAAGTCCTGAGTAAGAACTGCCTGAGAGTCTGCCCGTCCTGCTTGCTGTAGATCGATACTAACCATCAAGGCTGGCCGTGACCCATTTCCTGCAGAATTTGTCTCCTGAGAAGCTGGTTTATTTCCTCCTGTAGCACCTCCAGCCTCCTGTGGAAAGGAATCTTGTTTTCGTTTCTTTAAAGGCTTATCTGCAGATCAAAGAAAAATTAAGTTAAAAAGTGCTTATCATTTTACAGAACACTTTATGTAGACACATGAAAACATATATTTTAATATGTCCATACAAGATTATATAATATTGGACTACTGCACATTAATTACATAATTGATGTGGAACATTATTTGGAAAGTATTTACTAATCCCTTTGTAAACCATTTATACAACACTGATAATAATTGTGAAAGGAACTGTAAGTGACCCATGGTTGGTACTTCCTCAAGTCTAAGTTCTTACAAATCAGTTTGAATGTATCAAAGAAACCAAAGAAGCAAGTTGCTTACATGTATCTTGGGTTGTTTGAGTGATCACCTAAGCATTCACATATGAGCGTGGCACGTAAGCAGACTTTTAGCCAAAAGGTTCTAAACTAAAACGTTTAGGTACCATTTGAGCTTCTTTCTTTCTTTCAGTTCAGTGATGGCCAAGAGAGGAAATATTTCTTGACCTTAAGTACCAAGACAATGGGCGAGGAGTGTAGCTTTTATAATGAACAGAAGACTATTTGAAGAACCAAAATACACGTGAGCAAATTGCTATCCTTCATGATTTTTGCAGATCATATATATATGGTTGAACAGTAAGCCAACTTACAGATCATAAGAAGCTATATTTCACAGCAATGAAAGCAATCTCTCCCAAAGCTTGCACTAATTATGCCCAAAGTTCTAGGCAGTAGTGTCATAAAAACGTAGATTAACCAGAGAAGCACTAAACACACATCTGGAAAATGCACACATACATCAACCACAACAGATATTGTTGTGGCTCAAGTTGAATACCAATGCCAGTAAGCAGATAGAGCAGATAAGTGTACTTTAATGGAGAATAACAAGAAGCAGAATCAAACGTATGCTTTCTTTGAGTATAATAAGGAGATGGGGGATTACATTCATAGCAATTCTGTTTGATTAGCTTACTGCAGACTGCAGATTTCCTGTTCTGTATCAACTGCAGACTTCCTGTTGTAAACTAAAGAAAAATATCATAGATCTGTATGGAAAATAAGTGAAAACCTGAATGTTCCATACAATCAGTGCTAGACTCAGAAGACTGGAATACCAAAAATCTCATTGTCTAGTGTGATTAAATCTAGATTATCTACTTGTTGAACCTAGGTTTCCTTCACCAAGTGGAACAGAATCACAAACCACTGGTGACACAGACATTAAGATATGCTTGCTATCCAATTACAGTAGTGGGAACAAATAAAATTCCTCTCTATCTGAACAAAAAGGCTTTGCCTAGGGAAGTACCTTGTTGCAAACAGCATTATCTTTGGCTGTACTACAAACACTTTCATCTATGCCTTCTTCATGTGAAATAAATTCTTGAAAGAGACAGTTCTTGATCAAGTTCTTAAGAATGCTTAGAATTTGATTCAAAGAATCAATAGAGTAGGATTCTTCCAGGCTAAGTGAATGGCCACCAGAAAAAATCATTCGTCCCAAAGTGGAACCACAATATGCAATATAGACACGGATAGGATCCATCCTGACTACTGATGTGAAAAGCTGTACTGTCTACAGTAGGACTGCACTGATATCTCTGGGTCTACATTTCAGCCTGTTCAAGACACATCTACAGTAGTTTAATATCATGATATGGCTGTAACTGCTCAAAGATATATTCAGCTAGCAACTGCTATCCCTGGTCTATTGTTCCAGACACCAACACACTAAGATGCAAATACACATTCTAAATTCTCTTCGGTTTGGCCATGATGAAAAATTTGAAAAATCAAGATTTCAGAGATGCATGCAAAGTTTGGAAATCAAGTCTGTGCTATCAGTTGGACTCACATCTGTTGCACTCAAACTGCTGTGATGAACTTGGTCCAGGATAAGGCATGAGCAGAGTCCACTTCAGCTCAAGGCTTGTCTTGGAGCAAGACCATGAGACTTTCTATCATTTTCAGCATTACTCCAATGAAGTTGGTGGTCTGAGTCAGATTTAAGGAAAACTTCTCTGCACTGCAACAGAGTCAGAGAGAAGCTCACCTGTGAAAAGTGATTTCAACATAGAGCAAGAGTCTGCAATGTGTAGAGACCACTAACAGACAGCTTTTATGTAATAGTACCTTATAACTTATACTTGGAAATGAGAAACAGCTACCATTTAATGAAGACATGCAGTACTGTAGCAAATCTAAGAGAACAACTAGTGATAAGCAAGAGTAAAGGAGAATCACCAAGAATGATTCTTGGTTATGGTGTTAAGAAAGTAAGAGTTTTTCAGATCAACAGCTGTTTACCAGACACTCAGAGATGAGTACTGTGTGAAATTAGTATCTGAAAATAAAACATTCTTAGGCCCAGAATTGGCCTCTATCTTCAGGTCTGCTTCAGCATGTAATACACAAGGAAAAGTGTTAAGAGCTAGTGATTCTCAGTCCAATAGGGATTCAAGCTACTATTAAGTAAACTATCAACTGCAGACTTCCTGTTATCAACAAAGAGAGTCAGCTCCTTTCCAGTCCACCATAAGGCTGTGAGAAAAAGACTGAAATTTTTGTACTATTATCCTTTTCATCTTAATAAATCTTGCTAAAGAAAACTTGTATTTGAAAAAAGAATAACTCAATTCAGGCAGCTCTGAAATCCCTGACAAAAATAATTAGTATATTTTCCAAAAGGCAATAGTGTAGCTCTTCTATAGCGTTCAAGTCAGACAGGGGCAATATACATTTAATCAAGAAGAAGGGATGTTGAAGTACTTGAGAAAGATTCCCATAAGCAGAAGAAATTTAACCTCTGTAACACCTCTATAGGATCTACAATGGTTAAAGTGAACTCTCTATAGTAATCTGTTATCTAGTAGTCTGCAAATGCCCCAAAAGCATGAAAATTAGAGCACATCAAGTAAAAAATTAATGTAAAGATGGCACTTATGTACATATCTAGATTTTTAAAAGACAGATCCCTTAAAATTGAGCTAGATAATGATTTTTATCCTTAAGAAAAGAGTTGGGATGATGGCTGACAGAATCATTGCCAAGTGAAGGGAAAGTGGCAGTTCAGAGGATAGGACCATTTTATGCACTGTTGTTTTTAATTATTTTAGTCTGTCTTTGTGTTGTTTAGAAGAGATTCTTATCATTCCATGGAAGATCAACATTCTAGCTAATTGCCCATGTGAACCTTGCAAAGCCACTCACTGAGTGAGATGGGCAGTGACTAAATTTGAAATATAAATAAATAAAATAAATGATAGTGTAGTGCAATCAAATCATCTAGTTTTAGCACAGCAATTCACAATATCCTCAGCATTATGATTTGTTGCTTGGACAGGTGAGGCATCTCTGCTTCAAAGATTTTGGTTAATTCTTTGCTATCTTTAGAAAGCTTCTCCATAAATGTAGAGACATCATCCCCATTAAAAATGTACATATTATGCTATGCATACCTGGTAGTTTGTTATGTAGAATGTTATAAAATACATTTATTTTCTCATTTTGTCAACCAGTTACCTCTTTTTTATAGGCAAAGTGTGTGTAAGAGAGTGAAGGAGTACTACAGAATCCTGTTTCTGGCATGAAATCTTGCCCATTTGGAGCACTGGTGCTCCTATCAAGGCAGTAGACCTTTGATTACAGCTGAAACATCAGGTCAACCTATGGCAGCTATTTTCTGCAGCCTCAAGAATATGGGCATCTGAATAACTGTTCAGTGTAGGCCCACATACCTTCTAAATGTGACACTGGGTTTTGATTACCCACTCCAACAATGGGAGGAAGATTTATCAGAATTGGAGTCTGGTTAATCCTCTTCAAAGTCACTTAACTAAACATTTAAAGTTAAATGGTGACTGTGATTGTGAAGGTAAAGTTGAGACTGATGCAGTGGTCTTTTGTTGAGAATGAAACAGTACAGAGATCATATCCAAGTAGCTGGCATTGCCCCAATTTTAGCATAGCCTTCCAGTACATGAACTGGAGGAAGTAGGAAGGAAATTATAGGATCTTAATGTGTGAAATTGTCCATAAAAGTTGTGATGTTAGCTCTGACACTGATAATTGCAGAATGGGTACTTCCAATACAGTAACAGGGATGGGTGAAAATGATGAAATCCTGTTAGAAGAAAATTATGCAACTTCTTTTGGTCTACAGCAAATAAGTAAGTAAATGGCCCCCATCCCCACACAAACAAGGTTCCTACATGTCTGAGAAAACATTATGGAAAACCACTTAAAATCTGGGACCATCTAGGTGTAGACAAAGCAGGATTACATGGAACTTCAGGCAGGAGTGGACCAACCTGAATAGGTATTGATAAATTCATATGGCTGGGGACAAGCTGGGCAGAGATCAATGAACTGTTCAGCTACCAGAATCCACTTTGATAGACAGCTCCTCTGTACAGTGAGGTGGTTTGCCTGAAATAATGCCAAAAGACTGAGAGAGATCTCTGCCATGTAACCCCATCTTCCCAAAAAAGAGTGTAAAAATGAGAAACCCAGCTGCATCAAGTCTATGTGGTGAAATGTTAACATCTATGAGATGGCCCTTACCAAGACAGAAAAGGCACTGAGCATGGCAGATAATGAACAGGACCTTTCTCTCATAACTATGTCCTAAACAAACTCTAAAACAGGTGACAGATTCTAACTGCTCCCCCCACAAAAAAAAGAAAAATACAAAATGGAGAAAGAGAAATATGCAAGTTGGTACATGTGTTGAACTACAAACCTCAGCAATAAAACTCTTCAAATAGAATTCTCTGTATGATGCAAAGTTTACATTTCAACTCAGCAACATCCCTAATTACCTGAAACCTACCCGTATGGATTTATTATCAGCTTCACACTGTTGTCTTAAGTAATAAATATTTAGTAGCCTTCTGTGAACTTGCAGATTTCCATAGATTAAGCACTACCCAGTTGTAAAACACCATCAGAATTCAGACCATCCCCCATATAATTAGCCTGCTAGCTGATTAACAATCTATCTGTTTCTTACGTTTCCAAAAAGAAAAGTTTTATGCAAGACTTTCTTATATTTTGTGGAGGTAGATCATAAGCTTAAGATACTTACGGATTTTTGCCATCCTGACATGCATTTGTTTATAATTTCAAAATGTAAAAGCTGTACTTTAAACTTCCTAAATTACCAATAGTTTAAAATGAGTTCTCCAAACTAACAGCCCATTGCAAGAATATATGAAAGATATCTAATTATGAACATTTTACCATGGATAATGTCTCAATATAAATAAAAATTAAATTAGTTCAGAAATGTAGTATGAATAGGTAGAATACTATTCTAGTTTAAAAGTACATATTAAATATTTCACCTAATCAGAAGCGCAACAGTGTTTCATACTACCAGAAGGAAGGGAATAAATAGCCTCTCATGTTATCTCTGAAATTTGAAAGGAGTAACTAGATTTAGTTCATTTAATCTAAGATGAATGCGACGAAATAATATATATAATCCTGGGAAACAAAGTTCTTGGATATTTAAATATGGCAAAAACAAGACAGACAACAGTGCACTGTAGATAAAAATTACAAACTCATGCTATGTTCACTTTGGCATATAATGAAATTAAGATAATGCATAATGAGGATAATTTGAAAACATTTAGTTTATATGCAGTAGAACCTGGCAATTAAAGTAGAAAAATGAAATTTTTGTTTTGCAAAAAGCTAAAAGTAACCACAACCTCTGGCTCAATGCATGAAAGAAAATATATGGTGTGGAGCGCACCATATGATTATATCTCCAATGATCAGATTGTCCACAACCTTGAACAGCTTCTAACCTTGAACAGTTTCTAACCAATGGTTAAATTAATAATAGATTTATAGAGATTAAATTCATTTTGTCATTCATTGGCTATGGTATCTCCATACAGAATTTTCTATATGACTTGAAACAATGCTACAAGTAACACTTCTTCATCTAGTCTTGTAACTATGTCACTGTAACAAAGCAAAAGTAGCATTTATTCTGCATACATACTGACTCATGATCCAGCTATGACCTCCTTATAATCATCTCTTGAAATTATGTTGTCTACACCAGTCATTCCCCAAATATACTACCATATGCATAAACTTTAATTTTTTACATTTTCATGAATTTCAGCCTATCTTCGATATAACCTTGATTTAACATAGTGTTTTTATCTTGTTCCAGGTAATAAATATTGAAATGTAATAAAATCTGTACCAGCTCATGAATGCCAAAAAAGTCTAATTTCAATGAGAATATATGTATTGCTATTTCCAGATTTGAATGTTCAAATAATAGCATATAAATCCTTCAATGTTTTCTAGTCCACATTTCTCAAATTATATCATGACCGTATCACCACAAAAGCCTTGTTACAATCTTAATATGTTCAGTTCAACTGAGCAACTAAATCTCTTCCATAGTGTCAATTCAATCAATTTAACAAGATTTGTTTTGAATAAAGGCATGCTGTCTACTAAGTTCTCTTCAAGGAAAAAACTATGCAGCAAATGAAAAAAAATCTATTAATAAAATATACTCTACTTTGAACATGTTATAAGGTAAAAGCTCTACATGGGGCTGCTCTTGAAGCTTCAACTGGTGCAAAATGCAGCGGCAGGGGCAGTTATGCGTGCTCCTAGAAGAACACATATTACACCTCTGCTTCACGAGTTGCATTGGCTGCCGGTTTGCTTTCGGGTCCAATTCAAGGTCCTAGTTTTGACCTTTAAAGCCCTTCATGGCACGGGGCCAGGTTATCTGAAGGACTGCCTCTCCCCGATTACATCAGCCTATCCCATTAGATCTGACAGGGAAGGTCTGCTATACGTTCCATTGGCCAGGGACTTGCATTTGATGGGTCCCAGATGGTGGGCCTTCTCTGCCATGGCTCCCTCCTTGTGGAACATTCTCCCTCCTGAAGTTAGGCTCGCCCCTTCACTGCTGTTGTTTAGGAAGTCCCTCAAGACCTGGTTGTGTCATCAGGCCTCGGGATCTTTGGGAACCGGAGACATTCTTAGATGGCTCCACTGTAATTGATATTCAGCATTCTCCATGGGGTTTGTATATTTTAAAATCTAAATTTTTAATTTTTTGATAACGTTTTTATTTTAATAATCACTTTTTATCTTTTTTTAATGCTTGCATTCACTTATTATTTAATTGTTGTACGCCACCCAAAGTCACTTTGTGTGAGATGGGCGTCTATATAAATGTGACATGTAAATAAATACATACATATAAATGTATCTTTGGAACAAATATTTGATTTAACTAAAAAGGACACTGTTTTGTACATAACCAAATCTTACAACTTAATACTTTGGTCTACGATTATGGCACATAAAATCAGATTGGCTATTTGAAATTTTTCTTTGTAAGAAAGAAGGAATTTTGGAATTGAAATCACGCACATCGTTGTTCAGTTTAAAAGGATTCCAGATATCGTATGTTCCTACATCACCAATTTTACAGTTCAAATGTTTTAATTAATTATGCAAGGCATAGTCTTCTTTTCTGAAATTACCTTCTTCTTTCTCTTACATAGGTCTATGATGATCAGAATAATGGTACATTGCCTGTTCTAATCTAAGACCACTCCATTTGTTATTTTTTCACTGCCTACTGTTCTCATTCATCTCCAATTCATCTATAATCATTCTTCTAGAAAACCCATTTTTATTAATACACTTTCTTTTAATGTCTCACCATTTCCTCAAGAAATGTACTTAAAACAACTTCCTTAGAGGAAAAAACAGTTTTGTTTTTTTAAAGATCCTATTTAAACTGTTAACTTTTTACAAATGCATCTGAAAAAAGTACAATTTAAATTTCTCTGCATCCACAAGATCAATTCCAGAAGATCTTACGGTCTTCAAAAAATCTGAGGTAATAAATCTAAGGCAATTTCAATCCTTACATTCAAATACAATGAGATTTATTTCTGAGTAAACGTAAGTGAAATTGCTCTACAATTATGACAGTATAACTGTCAAATGTGCTCCTCTGTTGAGAGTTTAGAATTATTCAATCATAGTTCTAGTGTTGATTTGAATGACAGATCTTCATGATATGTCTTTGTCCTATTCATACACCACACTGAGCCATAATATGGTTTACTTGATTCTAGTTTAGGATGCTGTGAAGGTAATTTTAATACATTTGCTAAAGCGTGCTGAAGTACTATAGTGTTTTGTGATTTAAGAACCTAGTCTGTGAACAGATTTGAATAGGTTTCAGCAAGAGGCCATGTCTTTGTAAAGTACTATTAACTGCCAATATATAATAAGAAATATACTCTTCTACAATTCTGTATTTTGAAACTGCCTTCTGTGTATTGTCAAAAATGTATCCCTAAAGCAATTGCATATGTCTTTTCAACACTAAGGATATTCAACTATTTTTTAGACTACAAGCATTTTTACCTTTGTCTTGCACTTCTTTTGAAAACCGTTCCCTTTCAATAGCTGATTCCCGTTCTATCCGTTCAATTTCAGCCAATGCATCCAATTCTACTTCATCATATGGCGTAATAGTCCCATGCTGTGAAACCTGTGGATGTGTCTGTACCAAAGGATTTTGAGGTTGTTTTGCAGAAACTGAAGTGTTCGGTTGTAAAACAGGCACTTGTTGCGCCTGGAGGAATGCTGTTTGTTCATGCTGCGGCAAACACTGAGCAGCATTTAGAGGCCTATTAATATCCTGTGGAGTAACTGGCGTTTTAGATGTCTGTCCTGGATACTGCACATTAAAAGAAATATCCCCTTCTGATGCATTACTGTTTTCCAAACCAGAAAGCATATCATCCTGCTGGTCCATATCTGAAGATCTTATACGAGTGAGTCTTAACGTAAGTTTAGTTGAGTCCTTGGATGGAGAACTAATAATATCATACATTGCAGCTTTTTCAGTCTGGTCTTTTTCATCTTTGACTAACTTCATTTTCTTTTGTTTCTTTTGCTTTCTTTCTGGAGAATCTAACAATATGTCTGGGGGAACATCTCTAGGTGATGAGTAAGGTGGAGGCTGAGATGGAAGTATTAAAGGTGGTCTTGATCCTAGAATAATAATTCAGAAAAACTGAGTAGTTATGTAGATTCATATTTTCGTGACAGCACACACAATGTAACAACCTTTATTAATAATTCATACTGATACATATATATGTCTTTACAAAATAAAAAATGAATTCTGAAAATGAATTATTTTTACTACAACAAAATCTATACCTATCAATCTGGCAATCCACATCTAGCAGAAGAGTCACTCTAAGAAATATGGCAAGACTTTTGACATAGTAAGTTCACAGTTCAGATCAAGGTTGTCAGCTATTAGAAACAAAGATTTTAAAAAATCAGCCAATGCAAGAAGTTTAAAGATGGTTAACTCCCCGCTACAGTGATGAAAGACCAAAATAAAATATAGACAATAAAACTGCATTGCAACATACACACATAACATCAAACATAAAAAGCATGCATATTTTATATGCAAGAAGAAAAAAAATTTTTTTAAAATAGTTAGCAGATTAGTTGCCTTTGTTTTTTTTCAGTAATTGACTGATACCATTTGTACATAAGAATTATTGTATATTTACAAGCTGGACTGTGGTTGCCCAGACATTATGTACTTTGTTATTGTTTATAAGCATCACATCTTCTCCAACATTCAGGCAATATATTTCAAAGGAATAAGCAAAGTGGACTTCATATCACATCTTTTAATTAATCAAATGCACTCCTTTTCTCTGATGAACTTTTACCTTATTTTTGTCTCCACAAAAATATTTGAGATATCATCTAGAGTCCATTTAAGGACTCAAGTGGGGATAAAACTCGTGTTTTTTTTTTAAATCAATAATTATTCAAGTTGCTCTTTGTCAACTAAAAATACTTCCCTTTCTTGGGTATAAGTCTCTTCTGCCCTTCAGAAAATAGGTAGGTAGAGATTAATAATTTATATGAGGCTGTTGCATTTTCAGCTAATCAGCTTAAATTCACAAATATGAGAATTTAAGATTAATTCAAAACATCACTATACTACTTCACCAATAGATAGGGTATAGCCCGTGAAGCAACTAGCAAGCACTACTTTATAGTTTTCATGATAATATCTATACTTTAAATGCAAATATATTTGAAAAACAAAGTCTATATATATAACACAGGCATATGCTTGTCTACTTCATTTTTATAGCTATCTTTTAAACTTTACTACTGTTTCTAACATGCAAATGTGAATCTTACCATGTTGTGTGAGACAAGATCTAGCCCTTTGGTGCATCATCATCCTGATCTACCCATAAAACTCAGATTTTTAAAGATTTGCCTCCAAAGAAGCCATTTTATTTCATTAGGCTAGATACTGTAATTACATAAAAACTTCATTTTTTTAGATATCAGCAACTGTATAGTAGTGTTTTTAATTAATATTATTTATTCCTTGTCCAAAGCTATCATTCCAGCACTATGATATGGAGTTCAAATCGTGTTTTCAGCATCCCAGATAAAATACAAAATGGATTTTGCACAATCTCTTATAAAAAGTATCGTAAGAATCATTATTTAGTGTTGAACTTTAGGAGCTGGCAGTTACATTTTATTTTTGTTATGCATTTTTTAAAAAATGAATTACCTAGAGAACACAGTATCAATTAGAATATCAGGTATACTTTAGAGACTAAAAAAGAATATACAATTTATGTAATAGCACTAAAACATATTATATACATTCATCTCAAACTGATGGAGTAGTGACAATCCCTAATGAAAAGTTTCCTGAAAATAAATTCCGCCATTGAACGAGCTGCATAAAAGGGCTATGGAATTGCTTTTCTACATTTTTTCAAAACAAGTTTCTAATAAATCTGCTTTGAGTTTAGTTATTCTGGAAAGGACTTCAATTACATTGACCATTTACTTCCATCTAACTTTGAGATATTAAAAAATAGAAGTCAGCAAAGGAAATACTTAACCTGAAGCTGTGATAATTATATGCAATTCTTCTGAAGAATATTTTGCAAATAAATATAGCTAAAGCATATAGGAAGACAAACATAGACTTACAACTCTACAGTTCTATCTAAATTCAAGAACACGTATTTCCAAATATTTTATCAGGTAGCATGGTCTACCTGAAAATTTCCATGATTAATTTATCCTTAAGAACCCTACTGTGAATATGGAGGTCTTTTAATTAGATCTGTTTTGCTTCTTACGCCACACCTTCATGTGCAACTTCAACAAATATAAGTGGCTCAGTTTGACTGGCATCAGCAATTTTCAGGTTCTGGAACAATTCAAATTTGCAAATGCTCACTGCTCCATCAGAATGCTTGTCAAGAGATGCTCTGCTAATCAAATAGTAAATCTATTCCATTTTGGTACTTCTTTTCCCCAACCAGGTGTTGGCAGATAAAGAAATACTAATCTGTCATCTCTTAATTGGATCCTGATAGGATCCAATTAAGGACAGTCTTTAATAGTAAGGATAGCCTTTCATTTCTATTAAAGTTCAGCAGTTTCTACAGATGAAAGTCAATTTCACTCTGATGCCACAATATATGTATGTTTGATACCTTAGTACATATTTAGGAAATCCTAAAAGATATATTCTTCCAACACATGACCTGTCATACTGTGCCTTAATTTCCCCCTCCCTTTTATCTGCGAACAGTCACAGCTGGAAGAGCCCACCCCTATCATTCAGAAATTCATCTAAAGAACAGGAAATACCAATCAATCAGCAGTAAACCAAATTCCAAAACTTGTTAGCTTTTTCTGCAAGAAATTAGGGATTGTTTTTTTTATTGTATGTTGACTTTATTTGAAAGCTTGCTCCTCAAAATAACTGTTGCCAGGATGCTCCAATAAGTCAAAGATGCCCCTAAATTCTTTAATTGTAAAAGTCAGTGCAATCGTGTTTTGAATCAGCAATGTTACTGGTATAAACAATTTTTAATGAGAATAAATAAATGGTCTGTAGGCAAACCAGAACAATTTCTGATAACAAATACTAATTATATGTAACAAAAATACAGGTCCACTGAAACATTTATTTACTTTTTAAAAGCTGATTATTTGATTAAAATAACTGAAATCCCCAAACCCAAATTCCACCTTTTCCACAAAATTTCTCTTATTATCGTATTATTTTTATTATGATGAAAATTCATTACCATTCTTCATTTTCATTCATTGATACTATTGTTAGTTCTTGAAATCCAGTCCACGGATAGTGTTGATTTTCTTATTTATTCTCTAATAATTTTAACCAAAGTAGAACGGTTCCTACCAATCTATATAATTCAAAAATTCAGAGGTTTCACAGCATGCAAACCTTACAAAATTTTTCCAGGTTTAATGAACTATAAGGTATATTCAAAGCATCACCAGTCACTTTAGGATTGACAGACATAAGGTTTTAAAAGAAGGACACACAGTTGTAACATAATTAATTTGAATGCATAAATAACTAAATAAATAAATAGCTATTAAAAATTACTTTACATTTAAATATTAGACCAAGGCAGCATTTCATAAACTAAACTTCACAGGTAGAACTGACAAATATTTAAAATGTGGCATGATACATCATATGCTACATAATTCATTCAGACCTTCAATATAGAATGTATCCCTCTACATTAAAGGGAAACAAGCCATAAATAACAACTGGTGATTCAATGGAGTCTATATCCAACATGCATTTTTATATCTTTATACACAAGTTTCTTGCAATAAATGGCTCTCCCTTCCTGGAAGAGGACAAAGGAAAATAAACTCAAATTTGAGAAAATGATTTGATGGCATTCTATTGTATAAATACTCTTTTTTTTTTTTAGATTTATCAGTAATTAATCTGGCATAATGGATGCAGATCAGTAATTAATCTAGCATGATGGGCTCCGTGACATAATTCCTGAAAGAGGAAATACTTACCGGTAGCAAGTTATCAAAATATGTATCAAAATCTCGGGCTTTTTTAAAATCAAGAGGACTTTTAGGAATGAATACACAAACTCCTAATATACTAAGAGTAAGAACAAGTTTTTTGATCAGTTTTTACATTTCTGAGCTCCAAAAGCACACCTTTGGTTTAACAGTATGCAGATAAATGGCATGGAAACCAACTATTTTTGAAGACTCTAAGAAAAGATCAGTTACCATCCAAAAAGTAAGTAGCCATCCTTTCTGAAACAATCTTTCTTATAAAGTTAGTACGGTTCTAATGTTAGTTCTGGCTTTTATTATGGAAAAGAATAAAAATCCAGGAAGTGAAATAAAATTTAATATACTTAAATAGAAAATTCACAAAAAATTATTCACAAAAAATGGAGTCTATAATTCTATAACTTAAAATAATTAAATCACTCCCATTAACTTTTTAAAGCCAATTGTTAACAGGTATACAGATATCACTCCTGAAAACATGTTAGGTGATAAATACGTAGGACATAATTTAAGCTAAGAGTTTGTTACACTCATGAAAATTTAAATATCGTACGTTTTCAATGCAGGAAATTAATATAAAAATATGAACAATGTCCTTCAGATATTTAGTGAACACGATAAAGTAATTCAGGATGTTTTGATCTTCTATACAGCCGAGGCAATGAACATTCTTTCAGACCACCCAAAAAGATTTTAAAAAAAACAAAGTGGATGAACTGATCAACGTAATTCCCCTTTTACCTTTGTCCTATAATAATTATTGTCAGCTTAGCATGTACTAAAGTAAAAACCAAAGCCAAAGGCAAAGACAAAGAGAAAGGGAAAGTGTGTATGTACGCGCACATGCACATTTCTTAAATATTTATATTTATATTAACTCCCCAGTTGAGAATACCTTTCCTCTAAAATAGATCTGGCTTGCACAATCGATGCTCTTCACAGGAATGACTTGTTTATTTCAAGATCCATTTAGTTGGAAGACTTTGTTTGTGATTTATAAATCATGCTATATTTGTTACCATCTGCTATTGTAATGAAGAAAATAAGTATCTACCACTGCTAATAAAAATTAATTAGAAACAATTAAGATAGCATTATGATTTTAATTATTAACTATTAAGATAAAAGCTTCATCCAGAAAATCAGCAATGCCAGGATTCCATTCTTTTAGACCAAGGATGAGCAATCTTTCAGTGAACAATGGCCACACTTTTTTTAACTGATACTTTTGCTTTTCATACACTGTATTGCTGAATATAGTGACATTATGACTTCATAATGTCACTATGACTTTATGACTATGACATTATGACTTCATAATGTCATTTAGTGACATTATGACTTCATAGGGACAGGCAGAACCAAGATTTCCAGACCATTTGGTAAAGGGTTGACTTGTATCTCTGTTACCCCAGTGAGAGATGGGATTGTATGAAACTCTGAAAGGCAGTTAAATCAAATAATTCCTTTGAAATGATTCAATGCATCAAATCCTGCAAATTGCCTGTGTGAAGACATGCTTTTTATCAAATCAACTGTTCAAATCAAATAGACTCAATATTCAAAGTGAACTGACCGTTCAGATTCTCAAACATTCAGATCAAATTAACCCAGTAAATCAAATTATTTAAATAAGATGATATGTGATTCACGTACTTTTAGTATGTAATTTAGAATAATTTTAAACTGGACTTTTTTTCTTTACTTATAGAATTTCTCTTCCATTTCTGCATGAATTGTAGATTGAATTTTTAATGCACAAAACATTTTAATTTTAAAATTCTCATTTTTCAAAATTAATACTGAATTTAAATATTATGATTTCACATTTCAGAAGATCACATTCTTCTTATATAACCAGAAATTTATCTCTGTCAAAGATTATTTGTGGATCTAAACCCCAAAGGTGATGCCAACATCTAATTTTTTTTAAAGGGACAGAAAGTGAACATTAATTAATTGCCATTTGAGAATATCATGTTTTGTTTTGTACTGGCCCATCTAACTTCTTTGTCATAATCTTACCATTTGGAGGGGCAACACCCATCCCAGAAAAGATTGCACATCCCTGAACTATATCAGGTACTTTCTTTATTTGAATTTTCAGAAGAGTCCAATTAGAAAAATACAAGACTATAAAAATACCTTTGGGGGTTCCATCACTTCCAGCGGGAGAACATACTGACTGTGGTGATCTCAAGGAAAATGATGCAGTGTTCCTTATTGAAGAATCACCATCCTAGGATAATTAGAAATGAACAAGTTTTTAAATTATTATTTTTATGAAGTGGCTACAACAATAACTCCCAATATTTGTAGCAGTTCTAGAACCTATCTCAGCCATGCTTTGTTTACAACTTTCACTACTGAAATAAGACTTTGCTAGGCAGCCATGAAAGCTTTTGGTAGATCTTTCTTGGTGGTAGGTGGGGGTGGTACTAAGGAGTTGTCCTTAATTCTTACTAGGTAATGAACACTGAAAACCATGCAAAAGTCAGACAAATTGCTCTGTGGAGAAGTTTTTAGCAAAGCTAACAATTTTAATATAATTTGGAGCTAGAAATACATACACATCAAGAGATGTTTTAAACAACCAGCTCATCTACCACTTGAGATACTTCAGCGAAAACAGAAAATATTAGCCTATATTAATTATATACATAGTTCACAGAATTTTTGCACATTTCTCTCCTATGTTCCCTTTTACATCCACCAAATATTTAAACAACTGAGTTATTAATGATAACTTAAGACTATAGTAGGAAAGGTACCATGGAGAGGTTTAAACAAGAAGTCTTACATAGGACATTTGATGAGGCATTAGCAAATCAAATATAAGCTGTCTCGCCACAAAAACAAAAACAACATTAAGGAGTTGTCCTTAATTCTTACTAGGTAATGAACACTGAAAACCATGCAAAAGTCAGACAAATTGATCAAAGTGTGTGTGAACACTCCTGAACATGCAAAGGGAAATAAGAATTCACATTATCACACACTGGGATGGTTTAAGTTTATATAATATAAGAACACAGCCACATCAGACTAAGATTCATTATTATCTGTTCAGATACAATGCTTAATAAGACAAATACTAAAAGGACATTATTACTCATGGCTTTTAGTCAACTAATTTATAAAATGGGACTCAGAGTGAAAGCATGAGCTTAGCTCTTAATTTCATAAAGATAAAACTGCATATAGCTAATTCATAATACAAGTACCTAAACA
This sequence comes from Python bivittatus, assembly GCF_059951505.1. Lineage (NCBI taxonomy): Eukaryota > Metazoa > Chordata > Lepidosauria > Squamata > Pythonidae > Python > Python bivittatus. Next base: position 8,413,492 of record NW_028277097.1, read on the forward strand.
AAGACATATCTAATTCAGAGAACAATACCTTCTTGTTTATAAAACTTAAGGAGTGATTAACCTGTATTAAGAGGTAGAAAAACTAAAGGCTAACATAAATATTTCTTACTTCACTGCTTATTCTGTGCACCATTTGTAGGTAGTCTTCGCTAGAGCCATGTCTTGAATTATCAGCATGGTGATTGGCTGAGCTGCCCAACTGATTTGTAATCTTATTTTCATGTATATTCCTCATCCCACCTGAGACAATAGGACTGGATACTGAAGCTGAAAGTAAGATTATACAAACATATACATAAACATTTTCTAACAGCTTTTCAAGCACATTACTTATTTTGTATTAGGCCTCAACCTGCTGTTCATTTTTTCTCTCTTCCATTCTACTTTACAGGCCTCCTGATTTCTACTATGAGCAATACATCTCCTTACATTACAGTCTCTTGCGCACAGGGAAAAACATTAACAGCATGGGTTACACAATCTGTATGTTTATTTATATTTATTAACATGTCAAATTTATATGGCCACAATCTCACAAAAAGTGACTCTGGGCAGCGTACAACAATTAATAAAACAAACATATAAAAATAGTTATTATTAAAAAATGTTAAAAAACCCACAAGGCACAAGAGACAGTGAATGTTAACCACAATAATGTTCCAAAGAGAGTATAAATTACACAATTTTAGCCTACATGCATTGCACCTAAAGGCATGAAGACCTTAAAAACTCATCAGCATTTTGCAAAATACCTGTTGGAGAAACCCCATTCCCTTCTTTGTAGAGAATGCTAAGAGTAAATATTACATATATTTTAATTTTTCTCAAAATTAAAGAACAGCGTTTTCCCCATCACTTCAAAATTTTCAGAAATTGTATAACTCTAATAGTCAAACATGAACCCAATATGTGAACATGGAATAGGTACAAAGACATATCAGACACAGTCAGATTCCCATAATTACTCTGATGTGCAGCACAGGATAGATTATTTAGAACAAAACACTGGTCACAGCAAATGGTCCTTTTGGTATGATGTGATGGAGTTGCTAATTCCCCTTCACATTCATGTAGCCAAGGTTACAAAGAGTGATATAAATTAGATCATTGTACAGGGCTAAAATTTCTGTTCCTCTAGCCACAGTTTCATCCCATAGCCAAGCAAGAGTCAATTTACACTTGAACTGGTTAATAATGCAGAAAAAATAAATTCAATGGATCAAAATATGTGGCATAGATTTGGAAAAGAACAAAAAGAAAACTGAATCTAACATTATAACTCAAACACATAATCCAGAACATGAATTAAGAAAATCTGTATCCGAGGCAAAAGGCACGTATGAAATATGGACACTGTTATAGAACAGCAAGTCTCATGCAAATAAAATGCTTCTATACTGCATAGTAGAAAAATGTAACAGAGAATGGTTCATACATGGAAAATTTAGCACAACCCTAACTTTAACCTATTTGTGAATGTGCCTCATATCATGCTTAGAAATACAATTTCTTCATGAAATTCATGAAGTTTCATGACAGGAAATTTAGTATCCACTGGATACCACACACATTATATTTACCCAAAGATGACTCTGAATTTTATATTAAAGTTTCCTAGAGAGTAATGTCATCCTCAAGAACCAATTTGGTGTAGTGGCTAAGGCACCAAGCAAGAAACTGGGAGACCTCAAGTTCTAGTCCTGCCTTAGGCACGAAGTCAGCTGGGTGGTATTTACTCTCTCTTAGCCCTAGGAAGGCAATGGCAAACCACTTCAAAAGGCAATAAAAATATTGATGATGATGATGATGATGATGACGATGTCAACCATTATATGAATATATCCTTTCCATCACTATAATGCAAACACTACATTATATTGCAAGAAAGTATTTGGGAAGCAAGAATTGGAAACATATATACCTGTCAGCCTTCCCAGGTAAACCAGACAGGAAACATGACCATATGAGCTACTTCTACTTTACTGTTACACTACATTAACAGAATCTTGCAAGTCTGAAAGTACAAATCTCTTGCTGTCCTTATTTACTGCCTGATCAGTTAGGATGGGTCCTTTCTAAGTTTCTTTCTCTGTCTGTTACTTAGTTGCAGGCTCCTCCCCCTTTTTATTTGATGGCTCCCTAGGCAGTATCTCTCTCCCCACCCCAGTCTTCCAAGATTATTCTCACATTCCATTACAACACCAGATTAGCCATCTTCATCAACTAGGATGGGCCAATGAAAATTTTATTATTCTTGAGTCAGGATTCCCATTTTAGTAATCTGCCACAGCCTGCATAATAGCACTGAATAGGGTGGATTTCAAAGTGAGCAGAGCAAAAGTTACTCAACATATAATCCATTACTTTTCTCTTACAAACTCCACCTCTTTCACAACTGGCACTATTAAGAAATATTAACTTAAAGGCATTATCCCTTTAACTACAAGCATACGGTACAATTTAGCATGTTCTGAAAAGAAGAAAAATACCTTGTTGCATCTGTGGGTGAGGCGTGTAACTTGGAGGATGTGAATATGGCAAATATCCTGCAGGACTTTGAGGAGCATATGGACTAGGCACTGGACTGTTTTGTGGTGCCATGAATCTATTACCAGAGCTTGACTGTGGTGGCACAAATCGACTGCAATAAAATCCAGATAAATACTATAAGAGCACTAATATAATGTCTCCCTAATAATTTAATTATATATTAGCTTGAATTTGGAGTAGCAAAAAGCCTTTCAGATCATAGAAGGCTGATCAGCAAAAGAGGACAAGAGAGTTTCTTCTATTAAAACATCAGGTATTGAAATCACCATTCAGGATTAATTTTGTTGTCTCCAAAGAAGGTGACCCCAATTCAGAGTTTTTATTATATGGAAATATTTTTTCAAAACCTTATTGCAGTTATCTTAAACTTTATGACAACTTCTATCTTTAAACACCATGTTTCCATTGTACTGTAATAATACGACATCACACATGACATTGCATCATAAGAAGCCATCTACTTGTATTTCTGTAACTCTTCTTGATTCTCTGTATCTAAAGAACTATGCTTGGTTCTTTGGATCCAAATCACTGTTTATCAATATTCCCATCCTTGGTAGATCAGCCAGACAAAATGAACAGCCAAGAACTGAACAACAAAGCAAATTAGTGGTAAAAGCATGTAACATTTTAGTTTTGCAGTTTTTAAGCTACTGTTGTACCATAATTATCTGCACATTTCAGATAGTTATGTAATTATTATCTGAACATGTACATAAGTATGTAAAAAAGAAAGATGGGATCTGTATGAATCCAAACTGACTTGCTTGAAGAATACAGTATTCACTAATATTTGTTATGAACCCATATTTATTATTTATTTATTTATTCATTCATTCATTCAATTTATATAGCCACCCATCTCAAACCAGTGACTCTGGGCAGCTAACAACAACATATGGTGTCTACACAAAACAAGCATAACAGCTAAATTTGTAACCTTGCACAAATGTTCTGTCTAAAAAAGTACACTCCTGCTGTCTGTTATAGCTGCCTGCAGTTATTCTTTTATTAATCATTTAGTTGATTATTTAGTTGATCATAAGCTGCATTAACTACTTCTCCTTTTTCTAACAGCTTCTAGTAAATGCCTTACTCCAGTTTCTCTTCAAATTTTATTAGTAAATGCATTTATATAACTCTAATAACACACTTTATAAATACTGGTCATTGATAAATTTATTTGATGTGCAATTTTACAGACTGAATCAAATAAGTAATAAGATCCCCATGTCTGTAGTGGGAAACTGTTTTAATATCAGTTTATAAATTTCAGTAGCTATTAGAATCTTCCTTATTTTAAAAAAGATCAGTCTTATTGGATCCTACTGCATTTGTGCAGGAAAAAAAGTGACTAAATCATTTTGTTGTTGGAAATCCAGTGAAAATACACTTCATTAAAACATATTTTTGAAATATCCTAAGGTTATTGTATTCTGGGAAGAAGTAATAACATTTATTAATTTGACTTTGACACTAATAATTTTGGACATTCATATATTTTTTTAACTACATACCTGTTACATGGAAACTGACAGCTGAACAACAGAAAAAGATTCTCTGTACCATTCTTATTACTAAGAGATTGGGCTTGCAGTATTTAAAACATAAATTTATGAACCCAATTACTCAGAGGATTGAAGGCCTGATATCACGTGATTTATGAACAGGTTGCTTACAGATATAGATTATGTATGGACAATTACAATGAAATATGATAATCCTTTATTGGTATTGTCGTCTAAAATCTCATATACATATACGTGTGTTTGTGTGTATGAGAAGGCCTTATATGTCTAAACAATGTTGTTTTATTGCTTTCTTTCTCTTACACTACTGTTTTCTTTGTTCTGTTTGATCAAATAAAGACAATATTTTTAAAATGCTAGAAATTTAATAAAGCAGTGCACTTTGAATCAAGCACCTATTAATTTCCTAGCATTGCCGAAACTACTAAAAGTACATCCAAATTATTGTATCCCATATACTTCACAGGTTTCAATGAGGTATAAATCAAATGAAATCAAAATAAATAAATATTTGTTGTTATGGACCCAAAGAACCATACTTCATAATTTGGAAAGATGATAAGCTATATACCTAGAAGGACTATGAGAGATAGTGGTTTGCTGATAATTGGAAGATGCAGGACTACCATGCATGGAATTCTGAGAAAGTTTGTACTGTGGCATCATCATTCCTAAAAAAAGAAGAAGAAGAAAGTTCTGAATTATCTCCCAATTTGTCAGCTTCATAACACAATTCTTACAGCCACAATCATTATGCAAAAAAGCTGTTGCAAATATGGACAGTACATGTAAGATAGCAGAACAAATTCTTATGTAGTTTAGCTATAATCCTAGAAGTACATGATTCATTTTCAACAATATGTATCTCTTCTCTAGGATACACATACTGTAGTATGCTACCACCGAAACTGTACTTTGGAAAGGCTTCTTAAAATCCTTTGTTGAAAATAGCAACTCTATATCCAGGGACTTACAAAGATAGACCAGTAGATTAACTGTGATTTGTCCATTTAGATTTCACAATAAATCATAGTTAAATGTGATGCTCAAACACAAGTATTCCTGAATGTAGATTTCAACATGTAAGAACATGCCAAAATGACTTTTTCTAGGAATACTGCACTTGCTTGAAAGGGATTGTTATTCTGGTATTAGTCTGAATAGGATTTTTTTCAATGTTCTAGGCTGAAATGACCAGGATACATATATCATGTTATTAAAAAATAAAATAAACCAACAAATTTGAAGTTACATCTAAAATCCATTCACACTGTCACACTAGAAAGATAACAAAGTTGATTGTTATCTTGCTTTAAAAATATAATGAAATGAATAAAAACTCTCACCACTTTGTACCCCATATCTGTTCTGCATGCTTTTTTCCCTGAAAACATTAGGATTCCTTGCCAGGACAGCCTGCAGCAAGACTGGTATATCTCCCTCGGGATCATCACTGCCAAGGTTATCTTTCAATTCTCTGATGAGAGATACAGGAAATACAAGAGTTACAGGAACCAATGAGAATATTATTAAGCATGCAAGCAATGAATTAGAAAACTCATAAAAGATCATCAATGTGCAGAGTGTACAAAGTGCATTTTTCTCAGATGGAGATGGTTTCTTCTTCTTCATGCTCTGTGGCAGGGAATAAATGCATGTAAGTTCTCTACATTATAGTACAGTAGTTGTTTTAATCTTAATGCAGTGGGTTCTCTCACTGCATTAATGAGTCTCTCCATTATTAACTCTCCTATTAATTAAAACACTTGATAAATTACTCCTAATTTTGCACTGATTTTAAAAATGTATCTCTTAGAAAAATAGCATCTAATAAGCACACAACTTCTATAGGATAAAGAAGGCTGACTAGTTTGTTTAAAATGTAATTTCACCATTTTTAAAACAGCAGTGAACTTCCAGTGACCTGTTTAACATGCTACTTATGATTTCTTCTACCAATCTAGTTATAAATAACTACAATGTTTACCAAGATTGTAAACTGTCTTTTTAAACTAAGAAGTATTGATTGTCAATTTCTCAGTGGGTTTTTATACACTGATTGCATTATCTTTCTGCATCAGCTTTATACACTGGGAATTGTAGGTACTGTTATTATGCTTTTACTAGTACTTGCAAAGGCCATGTTCAGAAGAGAATACCTCTGGCTCTTGACAATTTTGCAGTGAGGTTCTGCAGGGTTCCATTCTTTTCCCATTCCTATTTAACATCTATACAAAGCTTTTGGGGGAGACATTAGGTGTTGGGATTGAGGTTTGATAATACATGATGATACTCATCTCTATTTCTCAACATCATCTGTTGAAACTGAAAACCCCTTTGACTGGTGTCTGAATGCTGTGGTGAACTGGGTGAGCCCCCAAAAACCAAATCCATAAAGTAGGACTGTAGAAAGGGCTGTATAGAAGACTTTATCCAGGCATTATGGATACTGCTCTTTATTGACAGGCTTATTCTCCCAATAATCTGTAATTGATCCCAGATCAGGGATGACAATATCTTTGGCTTAGGGGGACAAGGGCGAATGTTTTTATTATTACACTCAGCTTCTGAGGTCTCCAAAAGGCATAGCTGTGATGCAGTGACATCACTGGAGCTGGTAACACTGAATTTTAGTGTTTTTTAAAGGGGCTTGGGCAACTTTAAAGAAAATAATTACATTAAATTTGCATTTATTTTATTGCTTAAAGAGCAGAAGAGAATGACAGAAAACAGTATCACCACAAACTGCTATTTTGCCACCAAGTTTCAACAACACAGTCCTGAGCCTATACAAATGGGACTAGGAGCTGCATACAGCCTGTAGATTTTCTACCTCCTCAAGCTACTGTTATTAATAGGCATAATTACAACCAGTGTGGTAATTCCTGAACATAGGGATTCATGTACTTTTAACTTCAGAATTGGATTACTATAATATCCTTTTATAATAGGGATGCCTTTGAAATCAGTCTAAAAGCTAATTCTGGTGCAAAATCCCACATCTCACTTACTGAAGGAAGCAACTCACCATGAACATATTACAACTATTCTGAAGGAGCTTCAATAGCTACCAATTGTTACTAAGGCAAATTTAAGATACTTGTGTTGTACAAAATTCATCATATCTTAGGACCTGGATATCTAGTAGCTCTATACTTTATGTACTTGCCTGGGTTTCAAGAACTGTTAAGGGTATCCTCTTAGTGGTACTGCATTTGCCAGGGATTTTCTAAGAAGCAACCCATCACTGGCAGAAGACACAGCTGTGGAATTCCACCTTTGCTCATTTACAGCTGAATCTAATACAGTATTTCAGCACTAAAAACCTGTGTACTTACCCAGCTTTTAACTGAATCTGAGTTGCTGTAAGTTCTGCTATTGTTGATATTCTTGTCCTGGATTTAAGATGCTATAATTTTATGATTTTATGTCTCTAATACAATTTTTAACTCTTTTGAAATTATTACACTTAACACTATAAGTGAAAAGCATGAACAACATGTGATATTTTTATAAATTAATACCTTAACATCTAGTCTATTTCACAGCCCTAAAAAAAACACAAGTCTGACAACATTCTGAGATCCAGTACTTCAGTATATTTAAAACATGATTCATAAACCAAAAGCAGAAAAGATATTGAAAATCATGATGCAGTCACACTATTACAACATTAGTGTTGCAATCTATTACCTTACTCTGCTTCATTTGTTAGTATCTTGTCACTCACTTTTCACTAGATCACTAAGCTATATTGATTTATTTGATTTATATCCTACCTTTCATTCAGGAGATCAAGGCAGCATATATAGTGCTCTCTCCTCCTATACTGGCCCACAACAAATACTATTAAGTAGATTGAACTAGAAGAGTCTTATTGGCCTAACATCACCCAGTGAGCTTTTTGGTGAGGGTAGATTAGAATTTAGCTCACCCCACTCTTAGTCCAGCCCTTTAACTATTACACTACACTGGTTCTCATTTCATTGTAGGAGATACTTTTTTCTCTTTCTCTATTCTTCTCCCTCTTATATATGGACTCTGTCCATAGTGATGTCTGATTAAAGCTATCTGATTAATTTATAATTATATAAGTGGTAACAAGTTGGTGATAACATCTGTATAATGTCTTCTGCTTGATTTCTACAACCCAGCAATATCTATAACCTGCCTTTGATCATTCTAAACACACGATAATCAATTTTGAAATGCTTTGCTTTAAATACATACATGTGATCTGTTGACACCTGGTTGAGGCTGTGTACAAGTTGTGAAACCAGATTTTCATCCCTACAAGCCAAAAGACAGTTCACCTCCTCTGCAATTCGTCCATTAAAGAGCAGGCTTTTTGTAGTTGTGGCGGGTAAAGGTGATGGAAGAGGCAGCTGGTTCAAAACTGTTTAGAAATGTTTAAGAATAAAACATTATTCCATCAAAAAATCAACATTTTAGAAAATTAAATTCTTCTCCCATCTAGCACTCCTGCAGTATTAAACACAGTGATTCAGAGCATTTCCAGTAATAATGCCTCTGACACTAGTTACTATTGATACTTCTGAGCCTTCCCCAACTTGATAATGCCTGCTAAGAATTCCAGAAGCTGTAATTCCAATGTACCTAGAGGGCTTAGGGAAGCCTGTTCTATTTCCATGCCATATTACATGTTACTATTCTCTTCTTCTGCATATCTGTGTGTAACAATCAAGTGTCAGATAACTAACTATCTGTTACACATCAAGAATTGGCCAGCTATCTGTTATCCTTGAATCAATGCCCTCCTGCTTAGAGCTTAACAAAATATTGTGGAGAAGGCTGGGGCTTCCTTGCCATCCAGTGCACAATTTTCATTGCCTATATTTGTGAAGGTTTTTATTGGATAGGGGGTTAATTTAACTGCCTTGCTTTTTGTAACTGAAAAATAAATTAACTTCAAAATACAGTATTTCTCTGTCAGGTTGAATCTGGGGGTAAGAATACTGCACTATAATACACAGTTGCACTCATATTCACAAAAGTGGTACAACAATGTTTTCCCCTGTTCTCAGATTGCGATCAAAAAGCACAAAGTACCTCTATTCTATCCAAGAAAAACTAGGTAGAGATTTGTTATAGCAATAGCCAAGGCATGCCCAGATAAACTACTCAGTACTTCTAACTGTCCCTATTTATATATACATTTATTTCTTTAAGGAATCACATTCCAAAAGATATTCTGATATAAACAGAAATACATACCATAAGTACAAGGAGAATTTCTGTTAAGTTTTAATTTAAGAAGAATTTACTTAGAAAGATACTTACGATCAGTAAGACTAGCAATCCCTGCAAGAGTAGTGATGGGAACATGAGGCATATCCCCATTCATCCTGAAGTGCTTGGGATGGTGGTGCTTACACACAGATTTTAGTTCGGGTGCCAGCTATCATTACTTCCCATCTCCCACACACTGGAATGAGAAAGAAAGACTCCATTTGCAAAGCAAAACAGAATTCAAGTTTGAAAAAATCGTAAACAGCATAGAGTTTTATTTAATATTTCAATGTAAAAGAAAGCTATGAAAAGTAAAGCTAGGATAAAGTGAGTAGTCTATATGATCAATACAAGAAAAATAATTGGAGCAGTCTTGTAGATGTATGTTCATTTGATGTCACTAACCCTTCAGGGTATAGTAGTAAGAGAAAGTTCAATAAAGATATGATGCAGTACATGGTTTTAGGTGTTGTTTAACCAGAATCCTGTTATCTATTAGAATGGCTTAAATGAACCTCAAATCACATTGGTCACAGTACTGCAGAAATAGATTTTGTATTATCCAAATCATTCTGGCTCACATATAGTCAAATAAACTTTATACAGATTGATAATTTTGTCCATTTATCTGCAAAGTTGAAAAAAACTGCAATTAACATTTATTAAAATAGCACTCATCAGTCTTGTACAGGGATCTCTGAATTGATTTATTCACAAGTAAAAGCAATTGTTCTTCAAAGTATGTGCTATAACAAGGAAGATATAAAATACTTCTACAATCTTTTTAAAATACACATAAAATAGATTAAGTAAATACCCAATACATGATGTATGAACTTCAACATATTTTGCAGTCATGTGGATTGTATGGGTTATGCATTCATCGTGGCCCCTACATTGATTCCCTGATGGATACAGATTCGGTCTTTCGGTAATGAGCGAAACAAGGCAAAATCAATGAAAACAATGACTGAAGCATTCCAGAGATATGATTGTACTTGAGGTCAAATAATTTGTTGATTAGTTATTCTAGTTATTAAAACACTGAAGAAATGCTATTGAATGCATTGGAATAAAGCATATATGCACAGGAACCCTTTAGAGGGAGTTAGGATCATGCTGATGAACTCTGTTGAATTTATATCCTACCTTTCCTCCAAGGAGCTGAGAACATTATGCATGGTTTCTTCTACCTATTTTTTTCTCATAACCAGTTTGAGTTAGGATTGGCTGAAATATGATAATGGGTTCAATATCCAAGCTGACAGTCTAATTTGTATAATCAACTGATCCAAGCAGAATATGTCTGAACTTCAGGGACTGCTTATGTAGTTCCCATTTCTATTTTTAATCTCATGACAGATCTTATCCAGATCAGGATGAACTTCCTATCAGACTAACTTGTTAGAAAACAACAACCACCCAAGAAAGTATATAATATCTGGATAAGTTACTTACATAGATAACTGGCTTGTTAATACAGGTAATCCTCGGGTTATGTCCATTCGTTCAGTGATTGTTCAAAGTTACGATGGTGTGCTGAAAAAATGGACTTACAACCATTGCAGCATCCCTGCAGTCATGTGATCAAATTTTGGGTGCTTGGCGACCAGCCTGCACTTACAACCATTGCAACATTCTCCTGTCCTGCATGAACTGCCTCTGCTTCAATTATCTGCCTATCTCTCCCCCCCATCTCTTCCATTTTGGCTGCCCTGCACAACATGGCTTTGATGAAGCCGCTGTATTCCACTGCCGTGTGCCCACTGTCATCCCCCCGCCACTGCCACCCCCAGCTGACCTTAGTTCTCTTCTTTGCCTCCCCTTCCCCCCACTGGGTTCACCAACACTGGCTCCATGGTGTGCAGCTCTGTCAGCCCTGCTGTGCAGGGCGCCCCCACCACTTGCCAACACCTCCCTGGCCACTGGGCTCCTCATGGGCCTGCCCCACTTCAGCAATCTCAACACACCACAGGAAGTCCGTGCCTCACTGTCCAGTGGGAAGATTGCCCCGGCCAGCAGCAGCACAGAGGATTCAGATTCAGATTCAGCCTCAGCCTCAGCCTCAGCCTCAGCCTCAGCCTCAGCCTCAGCCTCAGCCCCAGCCCCAGCCCCAGCCCCAGCCCCAGCCCCAGCCCCTTCCCTTCCCAGTAGGGTGGTGGGGTCTGGGAGGGGCACTCTCTGGACAGCTCCCTCCTTTGCATAGGGCAACAGAGGAACTTCTTTGGGTGGGGCAGGAATTCATGGAGCATGCAGAGCCCTCCCAGACAGTGCTAGTCTGATACTGCTGAAGCAGGACAGGCCTGCCAGGAGCTCAGTGGCTGGGGAGGTAGCTGGGGAGGTGGTAGCAGAGGTGAGCCAGCACCAACAGAACCCCCACACTGTGGAGCTTGAGGCCAACTGGTGTCGGCAAGCCCAAAAGCAGAGAGGCATGGCAAAGAAGACAAAGATCAGCTGGGGGCAGAGAGTGATAGGCAAGAGATAGGAGATAAGCAGGTGGGGGGAGTTGAAGTGGAGGCAGTTCCCACAGGGCAGGAGAAGCATCAGGTCCTCACCTGATGACCGCAACTGGGACTGCCATCACTAAGCAGTGTGGTCACATGATGTTGTACTTAACAACTGCTTCGTTTAGTGATGGAAATTCCAGTCCCAATTAGGGTCATAACCTGAGGACTACCTGTAACCAATTCCCCATGCTTAATTGATGTTGCAAGCTATAATAAGTGGAATTAATAAGAGCTGCTTCCTATTAGGAATAAAAATACCTTCAAATTGAGCCTAAGAAGTCTAAAAAATGTTTAAATATTATAGAATTACCAATATATTCAGTTAAAACAGTGTTTACAAATTAGCATTCATTTACTAAACTCTAGACTTTTATGTTGTATATTTAGATTTGGGATCAATTCTAGCTTGGGAAAATATAATCACTTTCACTTTTGAACATTTCACCTTAGAAGTCTAAGAATCACTTTAGTATGAGATAATGATTTCAGTTTGTTGAATGATTCTAATGGTGCTTTTGAAGCATAGCCAGGTGGCCATTCTAGATACAAGAAAACCAAACTAAAGATTTAATACATCTATTTTGATAATACATTAACTTCTAAATCAGTATGCTTACTATTGGTCTATTTTAAGGCTGACTGAAAAAAATGAATAAAACAATTTCAGTTCAAACGTATAGGTAGTCCTTGCTTAACTACTGTGCTGTTTAGCGACCATTCAAAATTACAATGGTACTGAAAACGTAACTTTACGACCAGCCCTCACACTTACGACTATCGCAGCGTCCCGGTAGTCACGTGATTACCATTTGCATGCTTCATAGGCAGCTTCCAACAAGCAGAGTCAATGAAGAAGCCAGCAGTAAAATCGCAAGTTGCAGTCAAGTGATGTCTGGCTTAACAACCACGAGTGGGTCGCTTAAGGACTGGGGCAGAAGTGAAGTGGTTAAGTCTGTCGTAGCCACATATCTCACTTAACGACCATGTTGCTTAGCAATGGAATTGCCAATCCCAATTGTCGTTAAGTGAGGACTACCTGTATAACATTGTAACATACATTAAAATTACAATATGATATAATAAAAAGTTGGTGGCTACTTTTGCTTTGTTCTTGACAAGTCTTCTAACTAGTAAGCTATTATTATTACACTGCTTTCCTTGGGGAACAAAAAGTGCCATACACAGTGGCGTCCTCTCATTTTATCCCCATATCAAAATTCTCGTATTGATCAACATTGCTAGGCTGAGTGATCATGAGTGAGCAACTATTGTTCAGTGAGTTCCATGGCTGAATGGTGATTTGAACCTGGGGATTCCTGGTCTCAATACAACACCTTACACTCCATACTAGAATAATAATTGATAAGGATTTTAAAAAGAGGTGAAAAAATTAAATGTAAGACCATTTTTTTTTATTTGTTAGGGTAGAAGTCAGGAATACGTTCTTCTTGATCAGTGTAGATATTAGCTTACATGCACTTGAATGTCCTTCACTATATATTTTAGATCAAGAAAGAAATACTGTAAGTATCAAGACCCAAGAATCTTGTTTAAGAGTACCAATACTAATAATGCTGATGGAACTTAATCTGTAGTAAGATAATGGTTGAAGATTTTAATAATTTCCCATCCCATTATGCAAGTATACAAACATAACTATATGCATTCATAAGATAAATTTGTCTTCACTTTCTCTCTCTATATATATGCTCTATTTGCCCACAAGAGGGCGCACAACATACTTTCAGATAAAAATATACTTTTTGGCAATAATATTTATGTTGAATTATATTCTGAATTCAACAGGTGAAATGTGTAGAAAATACAGCATACATTTGATCAAACCTTGTGAAACTCAGCATCAGTTTTCTTAAAATAGTATACACAGGAGCTATGAATATAAAAACTCAAAAAGGATCTAAATTCAGCGACTGTGGTCATACAAGAGATAATGTGATATGATATGATATGATATGATATGATATATGATATGATATATGATATGATATATGATATGATATATAAAATCAGTACACCATCAGATTAATTGCTAGCACACATTACAGGTAGTCTTCAAGTTACGACCACAATTGGGACCAGAATTTCCATCGCTAAGCAATACAGCCGTAAAGTGTGTCGTCACATAACCACATCGCTTAGTGATGGGCAGTCCCAGTTGCCATCATAATCCCAAAACACGCTGGTCATTAGGCGAGGACCCACCCCGATACAAGCCATTCTGGCTTGCTCCCTCTCAGCCCAGAGCCTCAGTAAGGTAAGGGACTGCCTCATCTTCAACTCACACCAACTGCCTATTCCCCCCATCTCTGCCCTTTTGGCTGCCCTGCACTCTGCCTTGTGGGGCTCTAGGGCTGCTTGGCACACCATGGCTCTGCAGCTGCATGAAGCCCCTGAGCCACAACACAGCACGAAGCTGCAGCCACCCCTGGAAGCCTCAGCCACCCCAGCCTGGACAAGCAGCATGGCACAAAGCCGCGGCATCCTGGGAAGCCCCAGCAAGTGCCCCTGCGGTCGTAAGTGCAGGTGGGCTGCCAAGCATCCGAATTTTGGTCACATTACCATGGGGGCACTGCACAGCCGTAACTTCAGGGACTGGCTGTAAGTCCCTTTGTTCAGTGCCGCTGTAACTTCAAATGAATGGTCATAAGTCGAGGACTACCTGTACTGATACCAACCCGTACAAAAATTCAGGGTGCATATATAAAAAGGATCTAAATTCAGTGACTGAGGTCATACAAGAGTAAATAAAATTATATACAGTGCATTTGGAAAGTATTCAGACCCCCTTCACTTTTTTCAATGTTGTTATGTTGCAGCCTGATACTACAATCGTTCAAATTCATTTTTTTTCTCATTAATCTACACTCAGTACCCCATAATGACAAAGTAAAAACAGAATTTTAGAAATGTCTGTAAATTTATTAAAAAGGAAAAACTGAAATATGACATAAGTATTCAGATCCTTTACTCAGTACTTTGTTGAAGCACCTTTGGCAGCAATTACAGCCTCGAGTCTTTTTCGGTATGACATGATAAGCTTTGCACACCTGGTTTGGGGGATTTTCTGCCATCCTTCTTTGCAAATCCTCTCAAGCTCAATCACGTTGGATGGGGACCGTCGGTGGACAGCCATTTTCAGGTCTCTCCGGAGATGTTCAATAGGGTTCAAGTCAGGGCTCTGGCTGGGCCACTCTAGGACATTCACAGAGTTGTCCCTAAGCCATTCCTGTGATGTCTTGGTTGCATGCTTAGGATTGTTGTCATGTTGGAAGGTGAACCTTCGGCCCAGTCTGAGGTCCTGAGAGCTGTGGAACAGGTTTTCATTGAGGATATCTCTGTCTTTTGATCCATTCAGCTTTCCCTCAACCCTGACCAGTCTCCCACTTCCTGCTGCTGAAAAACATCCCCACAGCATGATGCTGCCACCACCATGCTTCACTGTTGGGATGGTATTGGGCAGGTGATGAACGGTGCCTGGTTTCCTCCAGACGTAACATTTAAAATTGAGGCCAAACAGTTCAATCTTGGTTTCATCAGACCAGAGAATATTGTTCCTCACAATCTGAGAGTCCTTCAGGTGCTTTCTTGCAAACTCCAAGCGGGCTTTCATGTGTTTTGCATGAGAGGCTTCCGTCTAGCCACTCTGCCATAAAGCCCAGAGGGCTGCAGTGATGGTTGTCCTTCTGGAACTTTGTCCCATTTCCACACAGGATCTCTGGAGCTCAGTCAGAGTGACCATCGGATTCTTGGTCACCTCTCTTCCTAAGGCTCTTGTCCCCTGTTTGCTCAGTTTGGCCAGGCAACCAGCTCTTGGAAGAGTCCCGGTTGTGCCAAACTTCTTCCATTTGAGCATTATGGAGGCCACTGTGCTCTTGGGAACCTTCAGTGCAGCAGAAATTCTTTTGTAGCCTTCCCCAGATGTGTGCCTTGCAATAATCCTGTCTCTGAGCTCTGCGGGCAGTTCCTTTGACCTCATGGCTTTTGCTCTGATATAGTATGCATTGTCAGCTGTGAGGCCTTCTATAGAGAGGCGTGTGCCTTTCCAAATCATGTCCAATCAATTTAATTTACCACACGTGGACTCCAATCAAGGTGTAGAAACAGCTCAGCAACGATCAAGAGGCACCTGAGCTAAATTTCAAGTGTTGTTCCAAAGGGTCTGAATACTTACACCAATGTGATATTTCAGTTTTTCCTTTTTAATAAATTTACAGACATTTCTAAAATTCTGTTTTCACTTTGTCATTATGGGGTACTGAGTGTAGATTAATGAGAAAAAAATGAATTTGAACGATTGTAGTATCAGGCTACAACATAACAAAATTGAAAAAAGGGGGTCTGAATACTTTCCGAATGCACTGTATGTGTGTATATCTGTATCTATCTAAAACCAGTATATTGTCAGATTAATTGCTAGCACACATTACTGACACCAACCCAAAATTAATTTTTGCATTTCAAAATTCTGTTGATTTTTTTTTTTTAAATGAAGAGTAAATATAGTTAATTGTCTCCTACCTATATTAGGTTATAATGCAAACTCTGTTATTTGAACACAAAATTCTCAGAACTTTATAAGGGAAATGTCAGTATGTATTGGAAATAAAAATATCTTTAAAGAGGTAGGAAAAATAGCTATGTTAGTTGATAACAGGAATTCCTGCTGCTTTTGAGTTAGCACAGTTTCAAGCAACACATGTATACCATTATTTTCTGTTAGACACAATTAAGAAATATTACTTAATTTGGATATTATTTTCTATCAGCCTAGCTGGAACACCAGGTTCATCAGGCCTCTCCTTTTCTGAACTGTATTTAAAAACTGATATCTCAGCTTTTTTCTTCTTTCTCCATCCCTTTGCCTCTTCTATGTCATAGCTTTTAGAATTATAATCCTGCTACAAGTCCTTTCTGATTAACTGTATGTAATTGCTAGCTTTTGGCTGAGAAGCAAGAGTGTAGAACTGTGAGTAAAATAAATATTAAACAAATCAACATGAAAAACAGCTCAAGAAATTTTCTCAGGTACAGGCAGCCTACAAATCATCTGCTGCACCCAAGTACTGCTGTGCATAAAAGAATTATATACCATGCAAGACTACATAAGAGTAAGCTACACTGAACTGGATTATTCCCAAGTAAACAAGCATAAAAGAATACTGTGAAATGACAAGAGATGAGATGGGGAAAGTCTATGTGCAATAAACAACTAGATTAACTATCTCTTTTTAGATGCAAAGTTGTACAGCTTCATTAAAATCACAGACACTAAAAGGCATGTTGCCAATATTACGATGACACTAAAACTGGATGGTGGAAGCAGAATACTGGAAGACAGTATTACAGTTCTTTCTAATACATATAGACTTCGGTCTGTATGTATTAGAAAGGAGGCCTGCCTTATCTGCATTAATTTTCCTGCTCTCTGTTGAGTACAATGGAGGATGCTAAATTGTTGCTACATTGAACTCTACATGGAAGAGAGAACACATATAGTTCAATATTATGTAACATTTGACTGAAGAAAATAATCTGCTTTGCTATCCTGTTACAAAGGAGTAATAGTTTGTTGTTTGGTCCACACTTATAATGACCACTGGCATCATTACATTATACAACTTCAAAAATCAATATTACTCATGGTAATATTATATTTTCATCTTTAAATGTTTTGGAAATCCTCTGAATATATACACTTAACTATAAACAGAGCATCTAGTGTATTTTTTTTAATCTGAAGGAGACAGATGACATAATTCAAATTAAAAGAACATTGTTGAATAGAAAAAGGGAGCTCCATAAAAAACTGTATAAACTTTAGCTAGTATTTAAGATATGTTATTGTCATGCTAATTTTGGAATAGCTATTAAAAATAGCATTTAGAAATGCCTGAGGAGCCAAAGCATTAATAACATTGATACTATTTTTATAAAAACAAATAATATGCAACTAATGTGCATTTTCCATATTAAAGCTATGGGGGTTTTTTTATGTACAGAGTCTGCTTAACACACAATATTCTCAGGTCAATTTAAACAGGAAAGGTTATCTATAAAACTAGTTATATGTTTGTCCATTTAAACTTTTAAAATTCAGAACAGAAAGGAAAAGATGATTTTATCACTGACAGTTATAAAAAGAAACAAAAAATAATAAGCCTTATGCTGCATGTATCAGGTTAGATGTAAATAAGCATACCAACAAAGCTTAATATTTAAAATTGTCCTTAAAAGATCCTAATGGAAAAAAAATGTCATGGCAAATACATTAATTTAGATCTGATTCAGACATGTAGCCAAGTTACAGGGATGGCTGACTGAAATGCAGTCAAGTTGTTAAAACTGTACACTGAAAGCTTTTGGGAACAGCAAAGTTTACAATTATGTACCTGCTTTTATATATTGCTTATCATTAAACATGACACTGGACTCTTCAGAAAAAGCTCACCACAACGGTAACAGTTTACTGAAGTTAATAAGCAGATAATGCAGGCACTAACAGAACAAACATTTATCTGTATAACTGGGATTTACAATGAGATATTTAGAAATTGGGAAAACTGAAACAGACTAAAGCAAAATGAATCAGAATCAGAAGGGACCATTTAGAGCAGAGGTCTCCAAACTCTTCAGCTCATCAACTCCTTCATGAAGTTTCAGATTGTTCATTGACCCCCCAAATCTTTATTATATGAAAATAATTTAATAAATACTACTTTACTATTTACTGATAGTACTATGAATAATAATAACAGATAGTCTGTTTGACCCTTGGGGGTCGATATTTACCACTTTGGATGTCCCTGATTAAGGGTATCAAATCCAACCCCCTGCTCAGTACAGGAATATAAACTAAAGCATTCCAGAGAGATAATTAACCTATTGATGGGGATCTCATCCACACAGAGTCATTGAGAGTTGGGCAGCATGCAACTTCCAGGGAAGAAATGGTGAACTGAGGACAGCTCTGCTACAAGCAGAGTTGATGACCGCAGCAGAATGAAGAGTTGACAAGTAGACCAGCTCTTTGTAATTCCCCTCTGAACAAGGAGAGGACTTGAAATTGCCCACAAGTGCTCCTCACAAGGAGACTACAAGATAGTGGTCTCTGGTGGGTTTAGAGCTCAGGAGGTGAGGGAATAGCCATCTTGTTCAAACCACGACTGGCACACTAGGTTCTCATACTTTCTTTTCTAATCACTTTCAGTAATTATTTCTTAACTGGTTTTTAGCTATTAGGAACCTTTAGACTGACAAGTTTGAAAACACCAGGTGAGTTTTCTTCAATCCTTAGTGAAAGAAGTTTTAAATACAAGTTTAAGGACTTAAAAAAAAAATTTTTTTTAATAAACAGTAAAAGGGTGATTAAAACTTTGATTTTGGAAAGTTACAAAAAGACTAAGGGGTCCAGATAAATTTGAAATAAGATTTTGGAATTAATTAAAAGAATCCTTCCCATGGGAAAATGCTGTTGTTTTGAATTCTCTTTAAAAAAAAATAATGATAGGATAAGACTTTGAAGGATGGACACTAGAGGGTACCAGAAGGAACTAAAGATTACAATTAAAGGAGAAGAACACTTAAATTTAACTTACCAATACAGAATGAAGCAAAGTAATTTAACATTGGACATATTGAAGGATATTTGTGAACAATGGACCCAGAAGTTAATTTTAAGAGTGTCTGCCTCCATAGATAGACTGTGTTTAAAAGATGTTATGAAAGAGGAACAAGTTTTACCTGACAAGATTGTGACTGACCTGAAAGTGGATTTAAAAATGACATGCTACGAGAATGATATGGAAAAAGATGCTACACTGGACATACAAAAGAAACTGGCTGATGTCTTAATAATGAAAAGGGATATACAAATAACAAACCAAGAAAGTGACCTGGATAATTTATTTTCTTTTTCCTTATTATATTATTTTTTCTTTTCTATTTCTTTTCTATTTTCTTTCTCTTCTCTGCACCTTCAATTTTTTCTTTTTCCTTTTCTAGTTTGTATTAGTCTTTTATTGTTGTAATTATAATTTTTAATAAAACTACTATTAAAAAAGAGTCAGGTGGCATATAAGTTTTTAATCATTAATTAATTATTGTTGTTTCTCTAGGGGAAAACATACACTCAGAATCTGCCTTCTGTAACTTGAATCCACTATCCAGTATCCTACACAGTGGAACAACAGAACACAGGTCTTCAGCTGTTTGACATCCATGACAACCTTTCAGATATTTAAACAGTGTTACCATATCTACTCGCAGGCATCTTACAGAAATGAAAATCTGTAAAACTCATAAAATAGTAGATATATTGAGGCAGATGCTTTGTCATATTCCATATCAAATCACAATCTCTATATTTGTTGCAAATATGCAGTTTTGTTTAAAACAAATAAAAATTCCCATCTGGAGGGAAATATGTAGGCCATCAAATACATGAAATCTTCTTGTTCACTAGGGGCATAGCAGGCCACCGAAGAAGACAGTCTGCTAAGCCAATTGCTCTCTTCCCAACCCAGCTTTCCTGATGTTTTTTGCTGTTTGACTAATATCCAACTAACTGGCAAGATTAATAATAAAAAGATGTCTATGAAAGGTAATTACTAAAAAGGCAGAAGAATTAAGGCATACATGGATGATTTAAAGGCAGCTGAGGCAGCACCCCACTCACGTAATGAAATAGAAATTGGGGATGAGGAGAATGCCCTGATGAAGTGTGCAAAAGCTTTGAAGCTTCTTCCCAGGAGATTCAGTAGGAAGTCTAATTAAGAAACTCAAACAAAATTAAAGGTTTGGTTGCCATTTTGAATTTTACATACTGAGTTGTTTTTTTAACATTTATGCTTATTTATGTTTACTGTTTTTGTATGCCACACAGAGTCACATTGTTTGACTTGCGTGGCCCTATAAATCCAATATATAAATACAGTGGTACCTCAGGTCACGAACACTTCTGTTCACGACCAATTCGGGTCACGAACAGCACCGTTCACAAAATTTTGCTTCCGTTGGCAAACGCCGGATCGGGTGACAAACAGGATCCGCGGCCATTTTCCCTGCCGTGACACGTGGTCGTGGCTTCCTGTAGGGAGGGGGACTCTCCCTCCAAGCAATAACCGCTTCCCCACCCGCCTTCCTGTCCTCCACGCCAGAAGTCACATTGAGCAAGGTTAGCGTTCTCTCTCTTCGTACTGTACTTCGTGTCATATTTTTGTGGTTTAAAAAAAAACAACATATGGTTCAGAACAGATTAACTGTAATTACCTTGAACCTTATGGGAAAATTGATTCGGGTCGCAACCAAAATCAGTTGGCGACCAAATTCGGAGGGGTCAGAACGGATTAACCATAATTACATTGAACCTTATGGGAAAATTTGATTCGGGTCGCGACCAATTCGGGTCGCGACCAGAGTCACAGAACAAATTAAGTTCGTGAACCGAGGTACCACTGTAAATAGGCAGCGATCTCATTCAAGAATAGAGTTTAAAAAATATTTAAATCAACTTGAATAGATATATATTATAAACAAATCTATATAGATGATGATTTTATTCTTAAATAAAACTCATTTATTTAATTATTTTATTCTTAAACAGCTGCAGCAAAGAGACTGCAGTGAAAAGGAGCCAGCATAGCTCTACTGAGTACATGCAATATTCTGCTAATGTTTCTTTCATATCCAAAACAGAATAAAAATTCTTCTTTTAAAAATATAATTTAATGGTATTATATTACTCCAGATATATGCATACAGATATACATATACATATAAAATTATTCCCAGGGGTCCCATGTAAAATTCAGGGGTAGTGGTGTTTGAATAGTATTAAGTCAGAGAGCATCAACTTCTTACATTATGCTCCCCTGAAATGTACCAAAAAACATTAGAAACTATATCAAATGTGTTGATTGCTCAGGATACTGACAAACAAACTGCTTTAGTTTTTCTCCCTTACTACTGAATTCTCTCCCTTCCTATTGAGCAGTACAACATTGTTAATCTGTAACAGCCAACTACAACTTCTTTATTCTGTATACATCATTACAGTGAGGAATACATTGCACACATTCCATAGCTGCTATTTCTAACTATTAAGAGGAGTAAACTGGGCTGGATGAGCAGGCAGCAATATGATAAAGCAGATGAGCAGCAGGGGCAATAGGAATATTTTGGGATACATGGGCAGCAGTTGTGAAAATAATGGAGACCAGTAAAGACAGAATTTTGGCAAGCACTAGCGAGAGCAGGTACAACATTACAGTGGATTTGTTTTCAAGTCACTCTTTCTTGCTGTCTTTGTTTCTTGGCACAGTGAGAAAAGTTCATGGAAACAAGAAACAAACCACAACTCCGGGTTAAAGTGGCATAAAAGGCACAGAAAAAAACTATATGCTAATAGGAAACTGTTGTTTCAAACTAAAGTTTCTTATTTTGAAATTTAACTACAAGGAAACCATGGATTAGGATTCTCAAGATATACTTCCAACAAATAAAGGAAACCACATTATTGTTCAGTATAAACATGCAAACACTCACAGCCTATAGTTGAGAATATATCTTATTGTTAACATATTTCCTTCCAGAATGTAACTGAATTAATACTAATATATTTTACTAATGTTATCATCAAGAGATTTGCTAAGAAAGGTCAACAAGCTTTCAAAACTGTCACAAGGGCATCTTGCTGATCAATTCTACCAGTGCCATTAATTTCCAATGATGTGGCAGGAACATAATCTCTTTATACCTTGCTATTAGTATTTTGAAAGGGAAAAAAAATCTGCTGTTAGGCATGGAGTTTCCAGTAGTAAAAATGTACAGCAGTTCCTATGTAGAATGATTGCATATGTAGTATTTTAGGTAATCTGTTATTCTGGCTGAAAGGGTTAAATATGTTGCTTTGACATTTTTAACACAATGATACAAAGTGGATATATGAAATGTTTGTTGTGGTGCAATAAGCTCTATTCCCTCAGATGAGAAAAGTTAAATAAATGGTAATACCAGAACACAGAGAGCTATAGCTATATAAAAGCAACTTGCCTAATCAAGAAAGAGATTTCTGAGTTCTCTATGGATGAATGGTCAAAAATTCCTACATAGCATTGTGAGAGATGACCAATTACAAAAAACATTTAGTTGCGGTTATTACGGCTAATTACTGTATCTTAGGGGGACCAATTACAGTTTTGCGATGGCACTTTGCATGCTGTATGTATTCATTTGTAAATGAAACAAGCATCAACTTTGGTGTACTTTGTTCACATATATTCCTTTATATATCAGTAGGATTCACATGTAGCTCTGTTAGCTTTCAGTGGCAAGGATATGCAAAACATCCAAAAATCTAAACACTACAAGTATTTTTTCACACAACTGTAAAAACAATGGAAAATGAATATAACTTGAGAAACTTCCATCAGACATTTGTAGTTTGCCTCCATTTTTGCTTTTCTATTATCTGTATTGCTCAGTAATTAATATCAATTAATATCAATGAATTATATTCAACTAATCATTATGTAAAACTATTTTTTTTTATTTTAAGAACTGATATCTGGGGGTTTTCCTTTCTTTTTCCTTTCCAGTCCTTTTCTTCTTTAGTCAATCTTTACTTCAGTCAGTGATTAGTATAAAACAGAGATAGTCAGACAACAAACAGAGAAAAGCACATCAGAAAAAAATAATTTCAAGTAGCATCTTAAATATGAATATTTAACATTCTAATGAAATAGCATTAATACCAAAAATGTGTTCCTAAAGCTAATATCATATTATCATTTAAATAGAAAACTATAACCCTAACTGAAAACTAAAAATTGGAGCCTGGGAGAACATTAGTATGCTCCCAGGCTCTAATTTTTAATTAAGTTTAATTAATGTTAGCGACACTAAAATTCTGGATTTCTAACATGAAGTGCTACAACATTTCTCTGCGGTTTAAGTGTGGTCTTTGACTTGGCCAGATTTCAGGAATCATACAAAAATAAGGAAACGCTTTATTCCCATTAAAAAATATTGTTTTAAATGTGATTGCTTATTCCCAATGATAGAGTTTTATTTCATAACAATGTAGAAGTCTGTTACTGTTTTATCTGATATATAGATTAAAATGTAAGTATTAAAAGGTAGGCATATTTATTTCTTCTCCACACATAACCTTAATGAAATCATTAGTTTCATTCATGGGGATTGTACAAATTATCTTTTTAGGGGAGTTGTATGTCAATTTTGGGAACCCTGGCAACCACCTTCTCAACCACCTTCCCCCAAAAGAGGAGGTTAGATTCTGGACAAAAATGTCCAGTATCGTGGAGTCCAGTGATGGCTTCTTGAGGAGGGGGTGAACCAAGTCCTCCTTGAGAGGTAAAGGAACAATCCCTTCACTCAAAGAAGAATTCACCACTGCTAGAACCCATTCACATGACACCCCCCAGGCCGCTTTAACAAGCCAGGAGGGGCATGAATCTAAAGAGCAGGTGGCTGAATTCACAGTCCTAAGGACTCTGTCCACTTCCTCAGGCCCAACAGGTTCAAATTGTTCCCAGATAACCAGGCATGATTCCTCCCCAGGCATTTCCCCCAGACCTGCAACAAGACCAGTGTCCAACTGTGAGCGAGTCTGAAAGATGCTGAACAAATTGTTCCACAAACCCCTGCAAGGGGTTCTCTGAGCCACCTCTACCCAAGAGGGCACATGTCACCTGAAAGAGGGTTGCAGGACAGCTATTCACAGATGCTATAAGGGGAGAGAAGTACTGACACTTTACCACCACAAGGTAGGCCTTAACAGCTGCTCTAACCCATACTTGTTTGCCTGCCGCATTTTCAAGCACCTAGTACACCTAATCAACTCATTTCTGACAGGGACATTAAATTCACAGCCCAGTTTTGCAGTGAACCTTATCATCTATTAGATGTTAAGCTCCATTTTTCCTTGGCCAGGTTTGAAGAAGGGAGGGAGGATTATTGACAATAGGGAACCTGAATAACTCTCCTCACACTGCACCTGCTGAACATACTTCTGGACCAGGAGTAATAATGGATGAAATTGTAACAGTGCCAGACAATGTACCCCCACCTGCCTTTGATTCTCAGAATGGGATGGAACTTCCCACTCACTGGAGAAGAGTTCTAGACTTGGGAGCATGCCTAAAGAGTGATGTTAAGGTTACTCTCCTACAGCTGCTGTCTTTTCTCTGAAAAAGACAAATATTCCTCCCTACCCCTCTGCCCCCGGTTCCCCAAAATAGACAGAGTAACTGGAAATTCCTTTCCTCTAGTTCCCCTGGTAAAAGGAGATGGGGACAATTCTTCCACATTCGCAGAGACATAGAAAGAAACATTGGACAAGTTACAAATCCTTCCAGGGCTACATTCCTGGGGGGAAGGGAAGGGAGAAGCTCCAAACTTTTCCAAGAGCAAGAGAGGGTGGGGAGGAGGGAAAACTTAAAACAGGAAGTAATATGAGAGCTAGTTCTGGCAAGGTGAAAAGCAAACAGCCTGAAACCAGTTCACTGCCATTATAAGGAAACCAGTAGGGAACGGAAACCATGTTATCCTTATAAGAACAGATGGAAGCCACCACCTGCCACCAAATAGAGAGAACTGTCAAGTTCATTGCATCATACCAGAAAGAGAAAAACTCTTAGTGAACTTCAATTTCACTATAAATAGGATTTGTTTTTTATATAGACCAATAAACTGGAATTCCTTTCTATCCATTTCATTTGTTCTTGCAAATATATTACTTAAATATATTCATTAAAATAGATATATGTATAACACACTGATATTTTTTATTTCTGAGCTGCAAACTTAAATTCCAGGTTTGATGCACCTGATTAATTTATTCAGGCAAACTGGGATATTCTGTTAATTGGCCTAAGTCAGAACTGATGCCAATAGGTAACTGTTGTTCATTAATACATTGATAATAATAGTATAACCATATATTGTTTGAAGGTTCTAGTAGAGGAGCGTAGCTATCGTATACCCTTGACTGATGATTGGTACACTCCTTTTATCTGCGATGGTCATCCTCTTTCATTGAGGATGTGGCTTCAGGAAGAATGCACATGGAGCGGTGAGGGAGGAAAGAGACATCTGCCTAGCCAGCCAGATCAGCCAAATCAACCCTGGCAATCAATGGGGTGACAGATATCACAACCAGATCACCATATCTGAATCAACAACTTGGATGATTTTATACTATGTAACATTAATCAAATAATTAAATTAAATAATTATATTAAACATGAATAAGATACCCAAAGAATTTTCTTTGGCTATTGATAGATGGGACTCTTTAAGCGTTAGCCTTTGGGGTAACATTCTCAACATGAATATGATTTCCAGGATACATTATATTTTACATGGATTTTCCATACCCCTATCTGGAAAACCTATTCAAACCCTTAATACATTATTATGTAAATTTCTAAGGGTTCTTCAATTCCAAAGTTATATTTGCAAAAAGATGCAGTTGTCAGTTAAGGCTTGAGGCTCTAGTTTCCCAAAATTTGGATTATATTAATATGCATATATGTTAACTACGACCAAATTTTGGGTGGCTTCACTTAGTAGAATTTCTCCTTCCTGGGCCCTTTTGGAATATTGGTACATAGTACTTTTAGTTAATTGGACAATTTGGAATTCAAAACAAATTAGAGCTATCCTGTCCCTACTACACTTATTTGAAAATTGTGGTATGCTATTTCTGGAAAATTGAATGTTGATCTTTTTTTCCATGCCGAATTGATGCCATGGGTTAATCTAGATTTCAAATCTGATTTTAAAAAATTGTTTCATGAAAGACTAGATGGATGCTGGAATTTTACTTCAGATCAATTTTGGATGATAATGAGTTTTTATCATTTCCTATGTTAAAGGATAAATATTTTGTTTCTATCCACTGGGAATAACTTTATAACTACATTTATTGACATCTTGATTTGGACTAGCAGTATTTTCAGTATCATGGGCACCTAAATTATCTGAAGTGTTGATCTTTACAACACAAAAAAAACACAATTAGTTTTTACAAATACTAGTAATCAATATCATTGAAACTATTGTAGAACTTGATATACATGTATGAAAAAACATATATATTATTTATATATATATATATATATATATATATATATATATAAATTTTATATATATATATAAAAATTTCTGTTGTTTTGCTTTTCTTTCTTTTCCTATTGTTTGTTCTATTTAATTAAAGGCACTATATCCTATGCCACTTTCAAGAGGAGGATGACAGACAGCATGCTACTGCTAATATTGTCAAGTTAGTGAGAGATCCATTACTTTGGTGTAAGCTAAAAAATATATATATACAAATTAATCCTGCACAAGTTTCCGAAGTAAACATAGAAAGCATTTTAGTTTCATACTGCGATCCAAAGTACCAAAGGGACTGCTTCCGAATGCATACTTTGCATCAGTTTTCAAGGCTTTGACCCAACTTCAGACAAAACAGGAAAGCAAAACAAAATCCAAGAGAAGTATGTTCCGAGTTATTTAGATGGGGAGAAGGGGAGAAAGGTAGATAATGACCTGTAAATTTGGGTGATTTACAGTATGACAGCAAATGTTTCTGACTTTTTAACAGCAGCAACAATTGAAAAACAATCATTAGCAACCATGCATTGTGCACTGCTATATATATTTACTTATGAGTTCCGCTTTCCTTAATGGAACTTATTGTCAGTCAAGTCGGTATATGATGTTAATTAGATTGTTAAAACTGAAATATTTGGAAGAAAACCAGGACAGATTTTCAAGAGCTTGGACAGTAAGATCTGTACTGTTACTAAAAATAAATCCCCAGACTGAGCATCTTGAATTCATAGATCATACATACACCCATTAGCCAGTAATTTGCAGCTGGTTCCAGTTCATATACTCCAGGATTGCAATAACAATGTAGATATGGCAATTTTAAACTTTGCCTATGAATAACCGAGTAAAGGATTTAATACTTCTGGGAATATGCCAGCAAAAGAACAAAAAAAAAATGGGGGGTTGTTGTCAGTTTATATACAAACATAGTGAAAACAGGAAATAACCAATGGCCAGAATTTATTTATTTATTTATTATTAAACTTGTATGCCGCCCATCTCCCCCAACGGGTGACTCTGGGCGGCTCACAATAATAAAAAAGAAAAAACACAGGTCCCTCCAACCATGGATAAAATCTATAAATAATTTAAAAACATATATTAAAAATGCCCTAAAACCTCCTATAATTTTTAGCCCTAAAAACCTGCAAGATGCTGGGGGGGGGACAAACCCATCACCCCACCAGCCATCTCCACAGGTGCGGGCCCCCCTCCGGCCCCCAGGCCTTCTGGCAGAGCCAGGATTTAATCCCTTTCCTGAAGGCCATGAGGGAGGGGGCACACCGGATCTCAGGAGGCAGGATGTTCCATAGGGCGGGAGCTGCAGCAGAAAAGGCTCTCTGCCTAGACCCCACCAATCGAAATTCCTTGACTGGTGGGGTCTGCAACCTGCCCCTTCTGCTGGACCGAGTGGGGCGGGCTGAAATGACCGGGGCGAGGTGGTTCCTCAGATAACCTGGTCCTGTGCCATGAAGGGCTTTAAAGGTGATGACCAACACCCTGAATTGGACCCGGAAACAAACTGGTAACCAATGCAGCTCACGCAACAGCGGTGTTATACATGCCCTCCTAGGGGCATTAAGAACTGTCCGCACCGCCGCATTCTGCACCAGCTGTAGCTTCCGGATACTCTTCAAGGGTAGCCCCATGTAGAGAGCATTACAGTAATCCCACCCGGAGGTGACTAGGGCATGAGTGACCATGCGGAGGTCCTCCTGATCCAGGAATTAGAATGAAGTTACAGTATTATCCAAAAGAAGATGGTGATGAAGAAGACAAAAAGGAAGAGGAGGAGGAATCATCTTTATTGTAGTCAACGACCAGTCCATAAAACACATTGCATACATAAAACTGATACTGATTAACCAATGAGGTAAACAGATCGGTCAAACTGCTGTGTATCTTACATAATGATAAAAATTGGCCCCATTTAAGGAAATGGAATCATTTGAATCTGAAAGTTTTAAATAAACTGTTCAGAGGTGACCAGGACATTTAATTAGATGTGGGGTTAACGGCTCACAATGAGTGTTGATGTAAAATAAACAGTATAATAAAACAAGCTTGGTGTTTCAATTATTCCTTCACCACATAGGCAACATCTGGATTTAAATGGGATGCCTTTGTATCTCACCTCTAAAACCTTCCATCTAAATAATGGAAGCATGCTGAACCATGTCAAAACTAAGGCCCTCCTTAATTTGGAAACACTTAATTTGGATATCCAGCAGTTATATACGGGGCATGGGGGGCCTCTTAGAAATATATCTTTGGGGATGGACATCAGGTCTATTTGAATATCAATGTCCTTGAGGCATTGCTTGATTACCTCTACTATATGTTCTTGCCCTGGCATGTGCACTTGAGTTATGTATTGTCTTGGTCCAAGAGGAAACAAATTTATCAGAAACATCTCAGGGAGTTAGAGCAATTTAGTCCACAATATGTGAAAATGTGTATCTTGGCACTGGAATCAATTTTACGACTGCCAGCCTTGTGATGTAGGATTGCATTTGAAACACAACATGGGACCTGGAATAAAGTCCTGAGGAACTTAGTCTGCACCCTTTCAAAGGGGCAAAAGAATTACATGGGCCTATCTGAGCACCAAAATAATTGTGCCCAAACTTGAGCTGAATGTACTTGAAGTGCCGTAGGAATATATGATGCCCCTTTGGTATAAAATGTTTGAATGGCGATGGCAGATTTTTGGATTATATATTCCATATATAGCAATGTCATTTTTCTTCAAACTTGGTGGTCCCCAGATGTGGCCCATTCTACTGAATAATGGAAGTTACAGTTGATGATACCTAGAAAGCACCAGTTGAGGATAACTACAGCCATAAAAAACTACAGCCGTAAAAATAAGAAAAACTTACCAACTTGCATTTTCTTAATAAAAAGGGACCAAAAATGAATTTCTTTCACTTACCAGCGTGATTTAATTAGTTTAATTCTAAAAGTAGCTATATAAGCATTAAAATTGAACTTAAGCCTAGCAACGCACATGTAATCACTATATGCGTGTGGACTAGTTTTCATTTAATGTCAACATAAAGCAGGTGAGCTGCTCATCCTCAATCCCTCCAGCAACATTTTGCTTGAATTTGTAATCTAGCTCAACTACAAAACATCTTTGTAACTAAAATATAAAGCAACTATTCTTTAAGCTTTTGTTACTGAGAAAACTCTGCCCCCTTGTGGAACAGAGCATAAGCCTGTCCACAATATGGAAAAGAAAAAGAGAACTATACTACAGTAAAGTGTGATTTTTTAAAAAATCTTGATTTTAATTGTGAGTTTAAGAAACAGAATGAAGTCTGAAGGACTAAGAGAGAGAAACCACATATGGTGAAAAATCTGATAGAAATGTTTATATCCAAGACATAAAGGAAGTTGAGGAAACCATATGAGGATGAAATCAGTATAAGGTATATTGAGCAAATATATATGTAGTATATATGTATTAAGTATTATACATAATAATTTGTTGAATTTGCAAAGTGGTATTTCATGTTAAAAAAGGAGAAACAATCAAAATGTATCAGGGAATAAGCAGGAATGGGGGGGGGGTAAAGCTGCATATACATAATTACGTGAGAGTAAACCTCACTGAACAAAAAAGTCATAAATACTGTATATATCAGGTTATAAGTATTCACATGGTTGCATCATTAAAATGCTTTCTAGGGACCTACAGCATTAAAAGCCCTACTAACACACCATAAAAAATGCTAAATGATTGCAGAAAGACTCCCCTTGGACATCTTATACTATCTGGCAAGTAAGTAGCAGTTACTGCCTTCCCTGAGAGATTTGTAAAAATATACCGTCATATTTGTATGCTCTTGAACTAGTATTATGTTACTTTATTAATAGTGAATTTTAAAATTCTTTCCGCTTCAACAATTGAGGACAAATTCTGTAACAATATTTTAGGATGGCTACCTTATATGCTGACATTCAGATTCAATTCATTTTACACACAAGATGCTGTTCACTCATTCTAAGGTTTCAATGATTTATACAGTTATTACTCTAATTAACTCTTTGCATAAATTTAAAGGATTCGTTAAAAGATAAACCTAAGCTTCTGGAAGCTTGCAAATCAATGCAAAATGTAGTCAAATCTAGCTGGCTAAAGTAGATTATGCTAAAATTAAGACATGTATTTTATAAACCATTTTCAAAATATCACACTGAAGAACCACACAAGCATAAACATTACTAATTCTGACATCTCTCCAAACTAAAATTAAACAACAAGGACCTTAGAGTAATATATTCTATTTTGGGAAACATTTTGTAATGGTATATGGAAAATACCTTGGGAGACAGGGCAAAGAGACGCTGCCTAGAGAATGGTCAGATAAGAGACAGCATAGCCCACAGCTGGATAGTAAGTGGGACAAGAGGCTCAGAAGGGACCCTTCCTAGTTTCTCAGACTATAAAGGAGACGGCGGGAGAACTGCATTTTCAGACTTGGAAAATTTTGTTAATGTAGCTTTACAATAAAGTAGAATTAGCTTATCTGGTCATGTTTCCTGTCTGGTCTACCTGGTAAAGCTAACATCAATTTTGCAAGTCTGAAAGTACACTTCTCCTTGTCCTTTTTTTGTACATGTGCTTTTCACACCAGTCCTACTGATTCCAGCACTGCTCATCTTCTAATGTGCCTTCTGGCCTATCTGCCTGTCACTCATTCCTCCTCTGGCAATAGGGCTGCACCAACCAACTGAAGAGTTCCCTGGGATGGCAACAGTAATGGGGAGCAGCTGTTTCCCAAGTGCTCCAATGCTGGGCTGCTTTGACCCTCTTCTAACAACCCAGTTCTGCATCTTAATGGTAGCCATTTTCCCACTTTCAAGGTTTTATTAATTTATTTAAAATATTAATTTATTTAAAATCCATTAGCTGCCCAACTCCAAAGGACACTGCTTCCTCTACCAATCAGGAGACTCCCATCACTAGCCTCTGCACATACTGATGTTGGCCTGAGCTTTCAGCAAGTTTCCTAATATGGAGACAAGCAATTTTTAAGCCAACATGGACTGTAGTCAGTTGATGGAAACAGAGAGTAAGGAAGATAATCTTAATGAAGATATGCAGGAGCTACTGCACAGGCAGAAAAGGCTGAAGCATTTTTTTAAATCCTTCATTTGGAAGTAGCTCAGGCATATGCCCTCCTAATTCATCAGACTACTAAAATTAAATATAAAGAAAACCAATGTAATGACAACAGGTATAACAACCAGCCTTAGAATTGATAATGAAGATTCAAAGTGATAAATAATTTCTGCCTTTTACAATCAACAAGAAAAGAACCAGCAGTCAAGAAATACCTCATAGACTAGCACTCGGTAGAGCAGTCATGCAGGCTCTAGAAAAGATATTCACATGCCGGGATGTGTCTATACCTATAAAGATCACAATAGTGCAGCCAATGGTATTCCCTGTAACACTCTGTGGAGGCAAAAGCTGGACTTTGAAGAAGCAGGATAAGAAGAGTATGGACATGTTTGAACGTTGGTGTTGGATAAGACTGAGAATAGCATGGATAGCCAAGAAAACAAACCAATGGATCACTGAATAAATCAACCCAGAGGCACAAACGACCAGGCTCAAATGATCCTACTTCAGACACATTATGCAAAGACCTATCCCTATAGAGAAGGCCCTAATACAGGGAAAAGTAGAAGGAAAGAGAAAAAGAGGATGATCAGCAGCAAGGTGGTCATCATTGGAAAACTGAAAGACCAACTTAAGGACAGATCGTCATGGAGCAAATCTTTATATGTAGTTGCTAAGAGTCAACAATGAATTGATGGCACATAATTAATCAATCAGATGGAGGAGGAGAAGCTACAGCACAATCAGACTTGCAATATTCTGTTAGTATAGCCTATCTCGGTTAATGTATTTCTAGCCTTCATGTGGAGTTGATTTCCTGGTCTAGTCTACCTAGTGGGGCTCATGGAAAGCATGGAGAATGGTGTGTATAGATTGGTCCACAGAGTATATTCCTAGCTTTCCAAGTACCTAGGACAGCACTACACCATACATTCCTAACAGCTGTCCACCTTTGCCACCATTTATATTCCTATAATGACATGTAACAACATTATGTTATTTCCTTTTCTCTACCTATATATTAATTGCTATTAATATAGGTACAACTTTTAAAATTAGTCCATTGTTCTTCAAAACTTTTCTAATAAACAAATGAAGAAGTAGGGAGAATGATGATCAAATCTACAGATGACTCAAAGCTGGGTGGGATGGCTAATATCTTAGAAAAGAGAAAAATAAATACAAATCAAAGAATCTTGATAGATCAAAGTAATAGGCTGCTGACAAGGTTTGCCCGGCCTTGCTGCTGGGCCCTATGGGGCTGGCTTTGCACTGTGAAGAAGGGGAAAAGAGCCAAAAGCAGCTTTTTTCCTCCCTTCTTCGTGGTGCAAAGCCAGCCCCACCTCCTCCCAGGAGCTCCAAAGTGCCAAAGGGGAAAAGAACCAAAAGCAGCCTTTTTCTTTCCTTCTTTGCAACGCTCCCTCTCATCCCTGGGGGTTGGCTGAAAACGTTCCATGCCGAAATCCAAGCAGGATTTTGGCATGGAGCTTTTTCAGCCAGCACTCGGAGTCGAGAGGGAGTCCTCTCGGCAGGCAGCAGCAGCTTGTGACCTTCCCTGCCGGCTTCCCCATTGACTTTCTGGGGAAGCCAGCAAGGAAGACTGAAAATGGCAGTCACATTATTGTGGAGCACTTGACAACTGCAAGCCACTGCTGCCTGCCAAGAGGACTCCCTCTCACCTCTGGGGGCTGGCTGAAAAAGCTCCATGTTGAAATCCAAGCAGGATTTTCAGCTATGGAGTGGAGAGCCTTCGGAAGCCTCTCAACTCTGGGGCTAAAAATCCAAGCAGTTCTGAGGCCCTCGTGCACCTGACCTGCACCATACTCCAGCACCCCCTCGCCGACCCTCCCACGCACCTCTTCACTCACTCCCCACCTGGCAGTGCCTGGGGCTTACAAATTCCTGCCGGCTTCCTCACTGACCTGACTGTGGGAAACTCGCAGGAAGTTGCCTTGCCTAACAACTGGGGCATTCACTTAAGGACAGCAATTGGAACTGGTGAGATTGCAGTCGCTAAGCGAAGTGGTCACGTGATAATTTGCTTAACAACCGCATTGCTTAGCAACTTCCTGCCAGTTTCCCTAAATTCTGGTCCCAACTGCAGTCATTAAGTGAAGACTACCTGTATTATTTATCAGAATGCAGAACAGAAAACAATGGATTCAAGTAACAGAAAAATATATTCTAATTTAACATCAGGAAAAATATCCTAACCATAACAGCAGTTTGACAGTAGAACCAATTATCGAGGGAGATAATGGGCTCCCATTCACTGGGTATATTCAAGCAATAACCAGTTGGTTTAGATTCTGCACTTAGCAATAGATTGGACACAGTGGTCTAAATGGCCCCTTCCAACTCTATGATTATTTTTTTTATTAGAGACCAGACTGATGATTTAATTTAAGTTTTTAATCATGACTGATCGTATCAATTTTTTTTACATTTTATTTTTACATAAAACTATTCTATCCTAGACAGCCAGTTTGGTGTAGTGGTTAAGGCATCAGGCTAGAAACCAAGAGACTGTGAGTTCTAGTCCCGCCTATGTACAAAGCTAGCTGGGTGACCATGGGCCAGTCACTTTCTCTCAGCCTTAGGAAGGAGGCAATGACAAACCACTTCTGAAAAACCTTGCCAAGAAAACTGCAGGGACTTGTCCAAGCAGTCTCTGAGAATCAGACACAACTGAATGGATTAAAAAAAAAATTCTATCCTAGAGGACTTGAAATCTGATTTCCTTATTAGAGGTTCTATAGTGATTGCTCCCCTAGAGCCTAGAGGACAAGGGATTTTGCTAAATATTAAACAGCTTATACACATGAATAAATGCTATAATTTAATCTTTATAAATGAAACTGAATATGCTTGCTGTTATAACTACATGGAAACTGCTACAACCATCTCCAGACACTTTAATCATGATTTTAAAACACAAATGGCAGTCAAGTCCTCTGACCAATCTGTCCTGCTTCACACACTGGCAGAGCATTCTATTCATGTTGGGGAAGGGATTAACACAATAAGCTATATTCAGCAAGCAGGTTTTGCTGAAAGTCAGAATACCTGCTTTTTTTCCATAAAAACCCCTCTAATTGTCAGCAATTACATCATTTATTTGTTTGTTTATTTAGAACATTTGTATGCTACCTATCTTACATACAGTATATAACCTGGGTAGCTAATAACAATCCACAAAAAAATATAAAATTCCTATCAACAAGATACAAAACAGAGTTAAAATAATCATAATAAAATAACTGAAGCACAATAACAGACTCATAACATAAGCCATACCTACAGTGGGGCAAAAAAGTATTTAGTCAGCCACCAATTGTGCAAGTTCTCCCACTTAAAAAGATGAGAGAGGCCTGTAATTTTCATCATAGGTATACCTCAACTATGAGAGACAAAATGGGGGAAAAAATCCAGAAAATCACATTGTCTGATTTTTAAAGAATTTATTTGCAAATCATCGTGGAAAATAAGTATTTGGTCAATATCAAAAGTTCATCTCAATACTTCGTGATATATCCTTTGTTAGCAATGACAGAGGTCAAACGTTTTCTGTAAGTCTTCACAAGGTTTTCACACACTGTTGCTGGTATTTTGGCCCATTCCTCCATGCAGATCTCCTCCAGAGCAGTGATGTTTTGGGGCTGTCGCTGGGCAACACGGACTTTCAACTCCCTCCAAAGGTTTTCCATGGGGTTGAGATCTGAGACTGGCTAGGCCACTCCAGGACCTTGAAATGCTTCTTACGAAGCCACTCCTTCATTGCCCAGGCGGTGTGTTTGGGATCATTGTCATGCTGAAAGACCCAGCCACGTTTCATCTTCAGTGCCCTTGCTGATGGAAGGAGGTATTCACTCAAAATCTCACAATACATGGCCCCATTCATTCTTTCCTTTACATGGATCAGTCGTCCTGGTCCCTTTGCAGAAAAACAGCCCCAAAGCATGATGTTTCCACCCCCATGCTTCACAGTAGGTATGGTGTTCTTTGGATGCAACTCAGCATTCTCTCTCCTCCAAACACGACAAGTTGAGTTTAGACCAAAACGTTCTACTTTGGTTTCATCTGACCATATGACATTCTCCCAATCCTCTTCTGGATCATCCAAATGCTCTCTAGCAAACTTCAGACGGGCCCGGACATGTACTGGCTTAAGCAGGGGGACACGTCTGGCACTGCAGGATTTGAGTCCCTGGCAGCATAGTGTGTTACTGATGGTAGCCTTTGTTACTTTGGTCCCAGCTCTCTGCAGGTCATTCACTAGGTCCCCCGTGTGGTTCTGGGATTTTTGCTCACCATTCTTGTGATCATTTTGACCCCACGGGGTGAGATCTTGCGTGGAGCCCCAGATCGAGGGAGATTATCAGTGGTCTTGTATGTCTTCCATTTTCTAATTATTGCTCCCACAGTTGATTTCTTCCCACCAAGCTGCTTGCCTATTGCAGATTCAGTCTTCCCAGCCTGGTGCAGGTCTACAATTTTGTTTCTGGTGTCCTTCGACAGCTCTTTGGTCTTGGCCATAGTGGAGTTTGGAGTGTGACTGTTTGAGGTTGTGGACAGGTGTCTTTTATACTGATAACAAGGTCAAACAAGTGCCATTACTACAGGTAACAAGTGGAGGACAGAGGAGCCTCTTAAAGAAGTAGTTACAGGTCTGTGAGAGCCAGACATCTTGCTTGTTTGTAGGTGACCAAATACTTATTTTCCACCATGATTTGAGAATAAATTCTTTAAAAATCAGACAATGTGATTTTCTTGATTTTTTTCCCCATTTTGTCTCTCATAGTTGAGGTATACCTATGATGAAAATTACAGGCCTCTCTCATCTTTTTAAGTGGGAGAACTTGCACAATTGGTGGCTGACTAAATACTTTTTTGCCCCACTGTACATTGGGCTCAACTAACATCCTGGCCCAGAGCCTAAGTGAAGAGCCAGGTCTTCCCAGTCATCTGAAAAGTCAGAAGACTCAAGGCTCTCTGGATCTCAGGGGGGAAGTTGTTCCATAGGGCAAGTGGCACAACAGATTTTGAAACTTATTCAGAAAGCAGGGCATAGCTTCTGTGAAATTATATTTGAATTAAGCTTTTCAATCTATTCTCCCAACTACAGTCGTTTCCTATTCCTGTCCTAGATCACATGGGAGAAAAATCCTGCTACATTATTTCATCAAGCTCAGCTCTGATCCAGGAGGAACTTGTTTTAGCTGCATGCTCTGGGGTGCAGAAGTAAGTGAATGGGGCTTCTCTGAAAACAAAGAATATTTAAAATATGTTATTTAAGCCATTGGCCCATAATCTTCTATGACTATATGAACTACCATTTTACTACAAGGTTCCAATCAAGAAGAGAGGAATGGGAAATTTTGAGGAGAAAGTCTGCTATACTTTGGAGTAACCCGTTCCTTGTATTCTTTCACCTCAGTTCTTATAAACCCACATTCCACCTTAGACAAAGAGTTGTACATAACATGTATGTCAGGAGAATTCTTTGCCCTGCTTTAAAAAAAGTTGCATAAAGAATAAAACCACATTGTTCTGAACTTCAGGCTCCTTAAGAAATGTATTTTTGCTTACTCAATTTTACCACTCTAGTTGAAAGTGATGAAATATTTGAATGCTGAAAAATAGATGTCTATGAAGATACATAAATAAATGTATTGGCAGAAATGTTTAAGTTCTATATATTATGCAAAACACACTGAGCAATTGTGTCCCCTGAATTCTTTCCTTCCCTTCTTTGATTAGTGGTGGGAAACAATGTTCCTGTTGAACAGTAAATTCAAGCAACAAAAACTAAGAAAAGAAACCAAGAACTCTATTTTTTTATTTTAGGGGTATTTAGTATTATTCATGTAGCATTATCTGTGCATCTAGTACTTTACTGAGTAAAAATTAAGTCTTTGGCCATAATAACTTGCAATCAAAATGTAACATTTAACTTTACCATTTAGGTTTACTCATAGTAAAAGTAAAAAAATAGTACCAATTTTCTACTCATCTTCACTCATACAGTCCTCTTTCTTGGATATTTGTAAACATGTATTTTTATTACACTTCTTGGGAGGGAGGGCTGAAAACATTTTAGTTTATAATCAACTTCTACTTTGAACTGTGTGTGATCATCAAATGGCAAACCAAATTTCTATACAACTATATTTCTTATTTTTCAAAAATTATTTAGTTGCCAGAAATGTTATCTCAAATTCAAAGTAATCACAGTGACTTTGAAAAACACAGGTTTTTTTTAAAGGATACATATGGTCCTTCCCACCAAACTTAGTGACTCAGCTGTTAGTTTTATTAACAGTGCCAATCATTATACACATGCCACCTGGCTCTATTGTCTCCAGTAAGCTCAGGAACAGAACAGGTTTGCTTTCCTATAA
This sequence comes from Python bivittatus, assembly GCF_059951505.1. Taxonomy (NCBI): domain Eukaryota; kingdom Metazoa; phylum Chordata; class Lepidosauria; order Squamata; family Pythonidae; genus Python; species Python bivittatus. Next base: position 8,452,022 of record NW_028277097.1, read on the forward strand.
CTATGTCTGTGTTTCTGCCACAGAGTATTGATACTAGAGCAGAGTTGGGTTTCCCTCCTATTATGTACCTGCCTATCAAATCATCTTGATAAAATGGAACCAGCAATTAAAGGAGTCTAGAATCCCATAATTATACTTCAAAATTTTAAAAAAAGCTTTTTAAATTTTAAGATCTATAGGAGCAGCATTAAAAACACAAATATCAAGCATTTCCACATTTCATATTAGGCCAGCAGTACTAACATTAATTTTTAGTGCCTTCGAGTCAGTACTGACTCCTAGTGACTGCCGGAACTAGTCCCTGCAGCTTTCTTGACAGCTTTTTCAGAAGTGGTTTGCCACTGCCTTCTTCCTGGGGCTAAGAGTGTGTGACTGGCCCAAAATCACCCAGCTGGCTTTGTGTCTAAGGCAGGACTAGAACTCTCAGTCTCTCCGTTTCTAGCCTGATGCCTTAACCACTACACCAAACTGGCATACCCATACTCAATATTTGAAAATTTTGATCTGAAAAATAGCTAACATCCTATTTTAAAGTTCTTTTATTAACAGGCAGACCTACAATTTCACAATATTCTAGCAATATTCTGTTTATAGACGTTTATAATATCAACAAACTATAGATAGAGCAGCTAATGTCAGAAAGCTGTTACTTCATCTATAATTTCAATAACGGAAGTGGCTACCACATCTTCTAAGAAGGAAACTTCCTCTATTTCAGATTCACTTACCAGTCTTTATTTTAATCACCATCAGACTCACAGGGGATTATGTTGTAGGAGCTATTAACTGTGAAGCATCAATATCCAAAATGTTGAAAGGCTAGAGATCTATAAGCCCAGAAAAAGGTGTAGCTCCTTTAAGGAACTGCTGATAGCTACGGTGAGGTTCTATACCAGATAGAAAGCACAATTGCGTGCTGCAGTCTGAGCACTGCACACCTCTACTAGGGACAGGTTGACAGGCTGGATTAGAGAGTAGTTGGGTGAATGGATAGGGATAGGTGGCATAGGAGACAGGAGTTTTGAAAGGAATGAAATCTTGGGAAGAAGTCAATGTGAGGAGAACGAAGGAGATGGGGTAGAGGAGAATGGGTGAGCAAGAAAAAAACATAGATGGAAAAAGCGGTAAAAAGAAGAAAAAGGATCAACTGACAGGTGTCAGAAGTGGAGTAGTATAATCATAGGTCAACCCTGGAAATTGACAGGAGAGACAATGAAGCTGAAGAAGGCAGTTCTGTTGGAAGGTAACTGGTACTGGGGGACAGAACTTCATGGAGGCCACCATTGTTGACATTTGTGTAACTGGAGAATAGCAGCTAAAAGCTGAGGATGAAAGGATGCTAGAAGGCTGCAGTCAGCTAGCATGCATACAAAGATATGTACCGTATTTTTCCGACAATAAGACGCCCCCATGTACAAGACGACCCCCACTTTTCCAGCCCAAAATTAAAAAATCAATATTTTAAAGATAGTGCAGAACACATTTTTATTTAGTAATTAGTTAACATTGACCTGATACACTCGGTGGGAGGAGGTCCAAACCGTCTCTCTGCAGCTCTATTTCCAGGCTCTTTTGCTTAACTGATTACATTCAAGCACGAGTGAAACTGCAGATAGCTTGTCTCTGCAAACAGCCTTCCTCTAATTGGTTTGTTCAGCATCAGCTGACATCAGTTACATCAGGCTTGTGACTGGAGGAAGTCTGTTTGGGAGACAAGCTATTTCACTCGTGATTGGAGGCTAGCAATAGGAGGAAGCCTCTCTGCAGAAACAAAGTATGGGCAGTTTGGAACTGCGTGATTCTTGGCTGACTTCCTTGAATAAGATGCCCTTCAGTTTTTAGGGTAAGGATTTCAGAAAAAAGTATCGTCTTATAGTCGGAAAAATACGGTAACTTCCCCCAGAGGGACTGGTGAACACAGAGGCAGTTGCCGAAGGGGAGATCATAAGTGATGAAGAAGAACAGGAAACACTTTCAGAGAAGCCAAGACAGGATTTTGGATAGGATACTGGACAGTAATACCAAGAGCTACTCAAAAGAAGTTGCAGAGGATTGGAGAAGTCACTGATCCCCTAGTGACAGTAAATAAAGTGAAAGAATGGGGGAAGCCCAACTTCACTGTGAGTGCACTAGTGGCAGGTAGCAGATCTATGATGATCCTGACAATTAGAGTGAGCCCAAAATAGATCCAGTTGGATGTAGTAGTTAAGGTGCTGTACTAGAAACTGGGAGACTGTGAGTTCTATTGTCCCTTAGGCCTGAAAGGCCAATCATTCTCTCTCAAACCAACCCACCCCACAGAGTTGTTGTGGGGAAAACAGGAGGCAGAAACATTATGTATTTTGCCTTGAATGGTACAAAGATGGGATATAAATCAAATAAATATTAAATAAATAAATAAATAAATAAATAAATAAATAAATAAATAAATAAAGGTTACTGCCGCATAACACCTATTTTGCAGTTGTCCCATTGTCTACCAGTAGGTTTCTAAGCCCAATTCAATGTACCAATGTTTATCTGCAAGCCTTTATACAGTATAGTGCCAGGTTACATTAAGGATTGTCTTATCCAAAATTATTCTGTCCATCCTGTTAGGTCATCTAGAGAAGATCCACTTACAAAGGATCTGTGAGAGGTAAGAGGAGCGTGGGCCAGAACCTGTACTTTCTTTGTGGCTTTGTTTCCTTTGCTCTTGGCATTCCGGAATACACTTCTTTTTAAATGGATATCTGATGCTTAAGTCCAGTCGTGACTGGGCAGCTACTGTTGCTTATGTTCTGATGTTCTTATGTTGGTAGGTTGTTTTTATGCAGATGGATTGATTTTTAAGAGATGGATATTTTATGTATTCATGCTTTTAGTTTGTATACCACCCAGAGTCATTCTGAGACAGCAGAATAGAAATTTTGTAAAATAAATAAAACCTAAAGATTTGGCCAAATGGGGTATTCATCAATCAAAGCTGTTCCCATCAAAGCTGTTCAGGTAAGATGACAATAAGAAACAAACTGCACAGTAGTTGCAGAGATGTTATAGTTTACGTACATACATATTTGCATACATTTCCAGAAGGCTTTATTTCCAATACTGTGGAATTCTGTTACTGCATGCACTGAAAGCAATTATATAACCACTTTTAAAAGGAAGAGATAATCCAAATCACTAGACCAATGCCTCATACTCGGAAAGGTCCAAGTAAGGCCCTGTCACTCTTTTTAAATTGCTCTAAATACTTAAATGATAGACACTGAAGTCTCTTCTGAAACTTTATGTATATATGTAAACTATGACATCTCTGCAACTATTGTGCAGTTTGTTTCTTATTGTCATCTTACCTGAACAGCTTTGATTAAAGACAGAGTAATGTACATCTCATGTACTTTCAACAGATATATTTCAGGAAAAAGTTGGACAAATATGAAGTACAATCAGTAATACTTCTGGCCTTGTTATTTAAATGTTGTCCCCTTGAATTAAGTACTAACATGAATTTTATTTTCTTTCTTATCATATAGCTATAGCTCAATATATTGTCAGTCCTATCCTTCCAAATAACTAAAACATATTAAAATCCTGTCCCATCTCCTTTTTTAAAATCATATTCTCTGTAAACTAAATATAACTATATCCTACCTTTCCTTCCTTTACATTATACTCCCTCTGAACTACTTTATAACATGTGGCATCCAGAACTAAACTCAGTATTCCAAATGTATATGTTTATGTATACATCTTTTAAGTGATCCTATATAGACAAGATTTCAAGTTTCAAAAAGTGCAAATGAGAAACATATTTAGCAGCTGAAAACACCAGTGATAGCTACTTATAACAACATGCAGGAACTGCATGGCTTTGCATACCATCTGCAAACAAAGGTAAAAGCTCAACATTGTACAATATGAAGAATAGATCTTCCTCACTAAGGCAAAATTATTGTTTTTCCTAACTTTATACATCTTTATTCAAAGAAAAATGTATTTCAAGGGGCAGAATGGAAAATATGCTTCACCAGGGACCAAAGAGCATGCTGGAATAGCACTCTCCTGTTTGGATTTTTCCCCCCTCCAGCAAGTAAACTAGACATTATAGCTCTGGGTTATGTGACATGCAAACCAGGAACTACAGGCAGTCCTTGCTTCACAGCCGTTTAACGATGGTTCAGAGTTACAACGCCTTGGAAAAAGTACTTTATGACCTGTACTCGCACTTACGATCATCACAAACTGTCGCATCACCCTCCACGGTCACATGATCACGATTTACAACCTTTCTTATGATAGTTGTTAAGCAAATCATTGTGGTCATTAAGTGAAACATGTGGTTGTTAAGCAAATTCCCGCAAAAAAAGTACATTGGGGAAGCTGGATTCACTTAACCACCATCATAAAAAAGGTCGTAAAATCAGCTCCGGTCACATGACAATTCGCTTAACAACCAAATCACTTACCAACCTAAATTCCAGTCCCTATTATGGTCAGATAGTGAGGACTACCTGTATTCCTCTTTCAACAAGCCACAGTCAGGAACCAAAAGCACACAAAAGTTCTGGCTCACACATCAAATCAGTAAGCATCTGGATCCTGAACAGTCTATCTATGAAAGTGGTGGGTTCTCCATGTCTGAATGTTGGATACCCACCTCTCAAGTATGATATAACTGGCTTTCATGTACACTCAGAGGGTTGGATTAGATAATCCTTGTAGTCCCTTCCAATTTCACAATTCTATACAGGTAGTCCTCAATTTATGACCACAATTGGGACTGGAATTTCCATCACTAAGTAGTGCAGTAGTAAAGCGAGATGTCACATGACTGCATCCCAGCAGTCCTGGTTCCCATTGTTAACTGAGAATCATGAGTGATTAAGTGAGTACCCACCACAATCCAAGCCATTCTGGGCTTGTTCCCTCCCAGCCATGAGCCTCAGTAAGGTAAGGGACTGCCTCCAGCTCCCCCCCGCCTATCTCCCCTCCCATCTCTGCCCTTCTGGCCACTCTGCAACCTGCCTTGCGAGGCAGCATGCAGCCCCAGACTATGCAGCTCTGGGGCTGCTTGCCATACCCTGGGAAGCCGCAGCTGCCCCAACACAGTCCCAGCCAGAGTAGCCCTCATCACCCTGCACTCTCAGACTCCTGCTACCCTGAGCTCCATCACTCCAGCTGACTTTTGCCATCTTCTTGCTCCCACTGCTGATGAGGTGTGCCTGGCCTGGCTAGGCTGGGCTTTGGCTGCAGGAAAAAAAAAAAAAAAAAGCCAAAAGGAGCCCCAGAGCCATGATGTGCCAAAATGCCCCTTTGCAAAAAGCTCCTGGAACATGGCACACCAAAATGCCCCTTTGCACCACACTCCTGGGCGTGGCTGGGCTGGGCTTTTGATTCACATTGCAGAAAGGAAAAGCCAAAAGCAGCCCATGAGCAGCAGCGCACCAAAACACTCCTCTGCACTGCACTCCTGGGCAGGGCAGGGCAGGGCTTTTGTTTCGCACTGCAAAAAAAGAAAAAAGAAAAAAGCAGCCCCTGAGCAACAGCACACCAAAATGCCCCTTTGCACTGCACTCCTGGGCTGGGCTGGGCTTTTGGCTCATTGTATCCTCATTATATTTTTCAATATATCTTTGAAATATACAGTGAAATCTTGATTTACTGGATCTTGATACAACAGATTTCACATGCAACAGACCAAATTTATAGAGTGATTTATGTCATTTCCAAAATGGCATCACTATGCAAATTATGCAATTTGTATCATTTGAATCAATTTGCATCATTTGTGTAACTTTTTTGGTTAATTTTATTGAAGTTTTTAATAAACATAGTAAAAACTATTACAAACTAAACTAGAAGAAAAAAGAAAAATAAAAGTTCAGAAACTGCAGAGAAAAAGAAAAGAAAAATAGTAGAAGAGAAAAGAAAAAAAAAGGCAGCAAAGACAGTAATAAAGAAGTAGCTTCCAACCTTCATCACACCAAGCATAAGCTAATATACTAACTTTTCACCCTCTTTTAAAGTTACAGACAAAAAAACTCTTCTCCCCATAGTTTTTTATCTATACGCAATCCAGAAATCATCTTTTCAATCCTAGTTCAGCAAAAAGTCCACTAGGAGTTACCAGAAATATCAAACAAATAGTTTATTCCTGGTCAAATAGTCCAACTTTATATTCCTTCTTTTTGCTCTGCACAATCTTGATCTTTAAATCATTCCTTTGGCATTTCAGGATTTGATCTTTCATCACTCTCTGGGATTTAAAAGGAGTCCTCAAAGCTTTTACCAGCCTACTGAAGAGGCATTGTCAGGATTTCTTGTTGCAGCTGTTCCACATCCAGATCCTTTTCTTCCCATAAAGTGGCATCGTCCAGAATTTCTTGTCACAGCTGTTCCATGTCCAAATCCTTTTCTTGATTCATCTTTTGCATTCCCATTTTGGTAATCTCAATTTTGTCATCTTCCATGTCTTCAAACACTATAATGTCTATGTCAGGTAAAAGTTTTTTAAAGTTTTTCTCATCATCTTCTAAAAATTATCCATTGAAATCAGTATCCTTTCTGAAATATTAGTTATTAATATTTCAATCCAGGTTTCAAAAAACTCCTTAAAATAAGAAATAGTTAAAGTCAGCTTAACCATTTTAACTCTTTTCTGCCTGGTCCTTTAGTTCCCTCTAGTTTCCATTTGCAACCTTCATCAAGCCTCAGTTCCTAATATCGGTTTAGTTCCATTTCAGTTGTTTCCTACAAGTATATTATTTAATTATATACTTGTTTTTCAAATCTTGCAGCAAAAATAACCAATATTCCAAAGCTCTCTGGTCTCCCAATATGTTTAAAACTTTCTTAAGTCAAAATCCTTTCTCACACACCATCACAGAGTTTGCTTCCAGGTGCACTTGAAGGTGCTGGTTACTACCTATAAAGCATATACGGCATAGGGCCTGGTTACTTGAGGGACTGCCTGTCTCCCATAGCATCTGCAGGGTTGGCTCGCTTGGGTTCCATTGATTAAATAATGCCACCTATCGGTGACCCGGAAGTGCGTCTTCTCTGTATCAGTGCCTGCCCTTGGCAGTTCCTCCCAAGATTCGAATGGCTCACACCCTGCTGGTGTTTCAAAATGTCTTAAAGACCTGGCACTTTACCCAGGCCTTTGGAGAGGATGACTGATGCCCCATTCTTTCTTTCTGTTCCCTTCTAGGTTTATTTTCTTTGCCATCATTGTTCTTCTGTCTTCTGCTATTTTTGTGGGGGGGTTTCCTAAAAAATCCCACAAAACCTACCCAGAATCAGTGGGAGTCGGGCAACATAAAAATGTATTGTTATTAGTGGTGGTGGTGGTCACACAGTCAGCCAGATGTTTAGACTGGATTTGGCATTTTTATCCACCTATCGAGTCCTTCCCAAGGACCTGGAATAGGAAGATGTTGTTTGATGTTGTTAAAGGTATCATCACAGGATGTAAGCTGTTCCAAATAAAGCTGCCTTTTGGAATTGGCTGATGGTTATTTTATCAATGCCAATGGTCTTCAAGTGGTACTCCATATGTTTTGGAATTGCACCTAAGGCGCCTATTACTACTGGTATTATCTTTGCTTTCTTTTGCAACAGTTGTTCTATTTCTATTTGCAGGTCTTTGTATTTTGTGATTTTCTCCAGTTCTTTCTCTTCTGTTCTGCTGTCTCCAGATATTGCAATGTCCACTATCCAAACTTTTTTGTCTTTCTTATCAACAATTAAGTCTGGGATGTTATGTGGCAGGTGCTTGCTTGTTTGAATTCTAAAGTCCCAGAGCACTTTAGCTTCTTCATTTTCTGTTATTTTGTCTGTTTTGTGGTCCCACCAGTTCTTGCTTAAAGGCAAATGGTATTTCTTGCATATTCCAATGCCCCATTGTTGCTACTTTGTCATGCCATTGTTTGTAGTCAGTCTATGCAATCTTCTTGTAGCAGCTAACTAGGTAGTCCACTGTTTCTTCAGCTTCTTTCCAGAGGCAGCATTTGCTGTCTGTTGCTATCTTCTCAATTCTGGCTTTATATGCATTTGTTCGGCTTGTAAGGATTGGCTTTTAAAGCCAGAATTAGCCCCTCTGTCTCTTTCTTCAACTATCCTCCTCTTAGCCATTGCCAAATCTTGTTGTTCTCTGCTACCAGCTCTTGTTCTCTGTTGTTGTTATTGCTGCTTTTATTTTTATTTATTATTATTATTATTATTATTATTATTATTATTAAAGCTTTCATCATTTTTCTTTAACTTGATAGAGAAAATGAAGATACTTGAGGTAAATTAGAAGCCTAAGGAATCAGAGGCTATATGATATAGAATGTGTCAACCCCACTAGGTAGACCAGACCAGAAAATCAACTCCACAGGAAGACTAGATCTACACTTTATTGAGATTGGTTATAATAACAGAATCTTGTAAGTCTGATTGTACTGTACCTCACCTCCTTCTTGTATTCCATTGAATCAAGGAAGTGTTGGCTTGAGCCACTTCCAAATATTATCTTATTTCCCAGGACTTAAGTAATATTTCAGCCCTCTTAGCCTAGATAATGGTTGTTGGCTATTTCTGTCAAGGTTGCCTCCCTTACTCTCTACACTATGTGACAGAATTAAGTTTGGCAGTCTCTCAAATTTTACCTTGGGCAAATGTCTAGAGATTTTTTAAAATTCTGCACTATTTGAAAGAAATTCTCTAATATCAAGAATGTCACCACTGTGATGTACTGGTTAAGGTGTTGGGCCAGATCCAGGAAGGCCCAGATTCTATTCAGAAAACTCATCAGGCAGCTCTGGGCCTGTTACTGTCTCTCAGCCTAACCCATCTCAAACGGTTGTTGTAGGAGAAAAAATGGGATATAAAGAAAATAAATAAAGTGTAAGAATAATGCTATTCTTAACAACATTTATATTTCCTCCATATTATATTTGAACACTGCTTTACAAAGTATATCAAACATTCCAAAGGAAACTGTATACAGGCAGTCCTCATTTAGTGACCACAATTGGGACGGCAACTTGGTTGTTAAGCAAAGCAGTTGCTAAGTGAAATCATGACTGTGCTTATGATCTTACTTCAGCTTTCCTTCACTTTACAGACCTGTGACAGTCGTACATGTGAGGGTTGGTTGCCAAGTTACTTTTTCATCACCGTTGTAACTGTGAATGGTCGCTGTCCAAGGCAGTTGCTAAACAAGGACTACATGTAATCATCTTTTAAAACTTTTTTGAGGGAAAACATATCCAAATTCTGCTCACTATCCTATTCACAATATACCAGTAAAACACCACTTATATGACTTACAAAAATCTGCCCAAAACAGACAACTTACATTAATATCCTAATCCTGTTGACTAACTCACTATGAATTCAGTGCCTTGCAAACCATTAAAAAAGTCAGGCATTTTTAGGGAAGCAGTATTACCTTCACAATTCTAATGATCACCCTGTTTTTACCAAACCAGTCAATGAACAAAACAAAACAAAACAAAACAAAACAAAAAAGCTTCACAAACTACTTTATAACCTTTATAACTGGCTTTGGTCTACTATTATCAAAACAATTTGTGAAATATACATTACAAATAAACAATGACACAACAGATTATTTCAAAATTTATTTGCTGTTCTTCAACTAAATGAGCTAATAATTGTTATATAAAGATGTTAAGATAATATATGAAAAACATAATAAACTCCAAAGAAGCAATGCAGTACATAACATTAAAGTGTTAATAAGTTATATCTCAGCACCAAAACAATCCTCCATACCTCAGAATAGTATAGGAACTTAGATAAGGGCCAGCCTAAATTCATATTAAGGGCTCAATCCTCTCTCCCATCTTATGAAACTGCTGAGGAAGGTCATCCAACAGTTTTGGGTTCAATATTATCTATATGCTGATGATATACAGCTCTATCTGAGGTTAAATCAGTGCATGGAGGTGATAAAGGTCTGGATGGGAAGAAACAGACTGACAATCAACCCTAGCAAGGAGGAGTTGCTATGAGTTTTGAAACCAACTGATTCTGGGATAATACCAAGTCTAGTTCTGGATGGGGTATACAATCTGGGGGTGTTCCTGAACTCTTAGCACCTGTTGGAATAGCAGGTAGCATCTGTGGCCAGAAGATCATTTGCCCAGCTTTGCTGGTGTACCAGTTGTGACCATTCCTGGAGCAGAATGAGATGGCTAAAGTCTGTTATGCCCTTGCTACCTCATGGGTAGACTACTGTGATGCACTCTACTATACATAGAACTGTCCTTTAAGACTACCCAAAAACTGCAACTGGTGCAAAATTGGGCTTTCAGAGCTGTGAAAAGTTGGCTCTTCCAGCAGGTATAGTGGTCTATCACCTGGTAGTTTATTCTGCTGATTATAATCCTTTCTGAGTTGGTTATTCTCCCTGATATCTTTTGTTGTCTGTCTTGTTACATTTATTGGTTTTAAAAGTCTTTTAACCTTAGTCGTAAGTTGCCTAAATTGACCTTGGTGATTGAGGTGACATATAAATAAAGTAGGCTACATATTAATTGGGACAACCCATTATTGTCATATAACACACCAATATTGCAATAGCTTAATTGCTTGACAGTTTGTTTCCTGGGGCAATACAATGTGCTGGGTGATCCCCTTTATAGTTTGGAGTGTGACTATCTTTGAAATAGCCTGCTCCAAACAGAAACTGCCTGTCCAAAGCATGCCTATGGAGAGTGTTTACTGAGAATCCCCATGAGATGTAACAAAAGGGGCCTTGGAGATGAGCATTCTTTACAGGTACTTCCCTCCTATAGAATGTCCTCCCAGCAGACATAAGAACCACACCCTCACTGTTAGTATTTAAGAAACTTCTAAAATCAATTTTTTGTTTGCATTTGGGGGTGGGGGGTGGGGAACTGAAGCAAGAATGAGAAATGTAACTGAGCTGAACCGAATCTGGCTGCTTGGTATTATAATATGTAGTGTTTTTTAAATATTATTATATTGAAGTTATGTTGATAGTATTATGATGATGATATATATTTAATAATTTTGAAACAATGTAATATATTCTATGTATTTTATGTTTTCCTGTAAGCTGCTTAGAATCACATGATTCCCAGGTTCCAAGCCATTAGTTCTTGAAAGATTATAACCAGCGGTTTAAGTTGTGCTGAGCAATGGAACAGGTCCTATTTCATAACTCACCATTCTAAAAAAAACAGCATTCAAAGCAACAAACAATAAAATATAGATTACAATCAGAGACATAAGAAATAAACATTCAAAAATACAGATCAACATTCCCATATTTCAAACTCAGTTCAGCAAGGAAATACCTTTCTGAATGAAAATAAACTTGACTACTGGCAGAAGCAGAGAGCTGGGATCTACTTTGTCTTCCCACCCTCAGCAGGTAATTCCAGAGCCTGAGAACAGTCACTAAAAAAATTCTTTCTAATATGACCATTAAGTATGCTTTGAGGGCAGTCAGATGCAAGGATCTCTCCTGAGGATCTTATAGATCAGGAACAATGCAAACTTTCAGAGTTGATCCTAAATAGAACAGGTCATCAATAATATTAATAGTGCCTAGAAATGACCAGAAGCCATTGAGACTGCTGTAACAAGTGATGCTTCATATAGTTCCCAAATCAACAGGTGAACTTTCAGAATCTTTTCAGTTATCCCCACATACAATAGAGTATACTTGGTACAGTACTAGTGTTATGTTCATTCAATAGGTTCATCAACCTGGCTTTATTTTGAACTTCCAAACAATCTACAAAGGCAATCCCAGAGTGAATATGTTATATTGATAACATATATCATAAGATAAACAAGGAATGACAAAGCATTAACAACTTTAGTCAGACCATCTCTATCAAGGAAGAGCATAAACTGACACTGACACTGACACAGGCTCTATTCTAGCAGCTTTCTGAATCTCCAGCTATAAGATTAAATCTAAAAGCACTTCCAGACTAGAGACTTAAATCTTCTAATGAAGTGGAAGCCCAGCCAGAATAGGCAGATCATTACCAGCCTACACCATCAGATTTTCTCTCTCCCTCCTTATACATAAATAATTCCAGATGAAGTTCAACACTTCAACAGTTTCACCCAAATACTGAAAAAGGACAAACAGATATTATGAAATTAAACTACATCAGAGAGAATCTTGAGTCCCATGAATTACTTTAACTGCCATGGAAGTTGTAACCCATGTGTCCTATTTTAAGTCACTGATTAAGAAACTGTATGTCACAATAGATAAAACATCAGATTGTAATTTAAATTGGGGGGGGTTATACTTCATATTAAATAATAGATGGGTTATTAAACAATCTGAATACATTATTGGACCTATAATTATCCTGTTGAATACTACTAAAGCATATATACAAAAAGGCATTTCTATGTAAGTAACAATTTACACTATTTAAAATATATAAAAATTAATCAGTAGAAAACACTGTAAATTATTTATGCCATCTTTTTTTGATAATTTAAAGGTTTAAATGACTAAAATCAATACCTTACATTCTTGATTTTAATTGATTGCCCTGAGTTAAACCAATTAACCAAGTTAAATCTTCTCTTGATGTGGCTTGCTGCTGTCTTCTGGCAGGATGTTTTTTTCAACTTCTCAGTCTAGCATTTATTCTTGGTATTTTCCAAAGGTCTCCCATCCAAATATTAAGTCTGACCCTGCTTAATCTTTTTAGATCAGCCAAGATCATGCTGCCACCTAGCTAGCCAACATGCTATGTAACTAAAATTGCTACTGCTAATCTAAAAAATCAGAACTGGTTTATGGGAACTGATTTCCACATTATTTTTAATTAATACAATGCCAGTAGTACATATCATATCATTGTTTCATCTAATCAACTGAAGCCTCTGAAGGTAACTTCTCCAAAAGCTCCACCACCTCCTCATATAGAAGTAACTCAAAGAACTGTTTCCCTGGGGTTGTTTCAAACCAGTTATCTCTCTCACTTTGGAAAACACTCCAAATGCACAAAGACAGCTTCCTAGGAGTAGGCAGAGGAAAGTGACCCCCATTAAGGAGCACTATCGAACGCATGCTCTAAGTACTCTGACACCACAAAACTCCAGCCCAATCATATCAAAAATGGATGTGTGAGGAAAAGGGCATATATAAAGCATCTTAAAAGAAATCAAACCTGAAATAATGAACAAAAGCACTTTATACTACAAAAAATGTATATTTGATAAAATACTTGTATTGTTTTACAAAAGCATCAGGAAAAGCTCTGAACACAAAAAGCTTTAAGCCTCCATTTTGGTATAAGATAAAGAGGAAAGAAAAAGAGATAGGAAAATATACAGTGTTGCATTTACTTCTGTTTTATTTCATTTGGAGTGAAAGCTTAAACAGTTAAGCCAAAGAACTTTACAGAGAAAAAATGACATTCACCAAAAATATTTTAAAAAATGAGGATGTAAAGGGGGATTGGAAATTAATGTAGGGCCTTGGTATAGGATAACATATAGTCTTTAAAAACAAAACTTCAGAGAAGTGACTAGAAATAGCCAAAGAAAATGGGACAGGAGAAAAAGTTGAGGGACAAGACAGTCAGCTTTCTCTTGTGTAATGGCTATACCAAGAAAGTAGTAAAATTTGGGTCACACGTAAGGAGCAGAGAAAAAAGTAACATTAAAAATAAAGCCAAAACCTCTTATTATATCAGCTAACAAGCCAGCATTAAAAACAAAACACTAGCTTCCATTCTTGGTTTGTCAAGCATACAATCTAACAGAAATACCAGTTCAGACATAATATGAATAAATCAAATGTTTATTCAGCAATTCCTCATAAAAGAAATAACTAAATAGTGATGGTAAAGTTTGCATCTGTATATCTGCTCAGTCTCACATCACGAAGAGTTCTGGCTTATTGCAATTTTTGAACCAACTTAAGTATCAATGTTAATGATACAAAAACAAAAATCCCTTCTCACCCCTATGGGTGGTATGTGTCTTCCTCAATCTCAGGTCCTCTACCAGAGACCTTTGGGTTTGAGGATTCTGCACAGTATCTTAGCTGTTCCTAGCACTGTGCTAGGACAGAGAGCTCTGATGTTGTTCCTGGGATCTATTGGAGCCATTCTTCCAGCTTAGGAATCACAGCCCTGAGTGTTCCTACCACCATTGGGACCACTTTGGCCTTTACTTTTCCATTATAAAAAGTTATTTGCTTACTGTGCTATCCCTAATAATAAAATTTGATCTGGAAATCCAATGACTAGTTACAATTCAGTGACAGATGTCAGGATATCCAACAAAAAATTCTAAATTGAATCTGTGAAATTTTTAAGAGTCAATGTAATTTACTTAAGTATAATCTAACATTAACAATAGCTCTAATTCGGAGCTATGGTAATAATTTTTAAGTTATTCTGCAAAACATACTTTGGAAGACTCTATATAGAGAGAGATAGAATCATCATAACAAAGTATGTATATTTCAAGAACATTTATTGATGTTTTATTTTGCTTTCATGAATAAGTTAGTATCCATGATAACTACTTATCCTAATAGTCTGAAGCAAAAGAAAAGCAAAACAAAGCAAACTTCAAAGTCAGCAATATTGTTTACCATTATTTATATTATAGGGGAGTTAACAATAATATATAAATCACATTATAGGATAAAGAAATACAAAAAACTCAATTAAAAGGTAACACTTCAGAAACATATTGATCATATTTACACACAATGAACATGCAATCGTTTGGCACCTACTTGGTTTTTTTCCCCAAATGTGATTAGCCAATCTAACCAAGAACTTGTCATGTGAGCTAGGATTGCCGGTCACTATTCATAGTTGTGTTATTGCAAAAATGCATAAATAATATTCATGATTTCTCCATAAGGTATGAACTGAATCATGTGGTGGTAATTCGGAGGTATTTTAAAGTAGAAGTAATAAGTTAGATATTACTTTTACTAGAGATACCATAATTGATTCCGGGGGGGGGGGGAAATCTGAATATCTGCAGACTTTCTACTGCATAGGCTGTTAAAACAGAAATTCCTTTTCTAAATCAGAATTGGTCTGCATCTGTATGTACTTTTTGATATTAAATCTATATTAAGCCTTAAAACTAATTAAATGACTCTAAAATTAAATCACTGAGCTATTGATCATTTTCTCTTATTGCTGGACAGAATCATTACAATCAGAATGGACAACTTTCAGCTTTTTATTTATTTATTTACGCAAGCAAGCAAGCAATTTATACGGCCGCCCAACTCACTCACAGTGACTCCAGGGGACTAAGAGGAATAAAAATCCCAAATACAAAACTCATTACACCCACCCCTTTAATTTCATTTTCCTAATGTTCCAGTTTGTTCCTTCTGCAACCTTATGAAACAAGACATGATTAGTTTTGCTTCCAAAAAATGGTCCTATGTTAGTAAAACTTGAAATGCAGAAGCAGCAACAGAATCTTAAATATCCTATCATTACAATGTTGTGATATTACCTTTCTTACCTGCTAAAAAACTGCCTTAGTAAAATTTACCTTGAAAAGTAGGATGTAACTATTTTTCCCTCCAACTTCAGGTGGAATGAGTTCTTAGCCCTTCCTACAGTGTTACATGTTACAGAACTTCCTTCCAAGATATGCTTATCTGGTTCAAAAAATACTTGAAATGTCAAGACCATCTTTCTTCTCAGCCTTTAGAAGTAAGTAAAATTTATAAAATAAATCAATTTTATTTATTTTCTTATACTGACATATTTATCTTTTAAATAAATTGAAAGACACTGAAAATTAACAGAGTGAACAGGCTAAATAATTTGATAGAATCTTTATTTGACTTTACTTTTAAAAATGTATACATCAAAAAAAATTATATATAGATAGATAGATAGATAGATATAGAGAGAGAGAGAGAGAGAGATATATTTATATTTTATCCTAAAGAGACCCCAAGGCAATCTGCATAAAAATATAAAATTCAAATATAACATTTAAGAAAGGCGTAACATATTCCATCAGAAAAAGCATCCATTCTAAAATCAATTCAGACCAAGTTTAAAATTTAATAAATGCCCGAGCTAATAAAAACATGTTGCTTTGGCAATGAAAAGGAATCAAATTAGCTGCCAAACCTATCTTAGGAAAACATTCTAGAATTGGAATACTATCAAAGAGAAGTGAATGTTAATGTACTGTTCCAATGATGCATTCAAAGAAGGACCTATGCTGTGGATATCAATGCTCAGACCAGAGAACATGGAAAAAAGGCTTCAGATACCTATGCTTTATATGTGACTAGACAACCCATGACCCATTGGGTCATTATTTCAGAGATATTTCCTTACCTAAACAGAGAAACAGAATGACCAAGGGCAAAAAAGCAGTGGGAATGTGAGCAATTTATGACTTGCTGCTGGCTTCCCCATTGATTTTGCTTGTGGGAAGCTGGCAGGGAGCATCAGAAATTTCCCTCCCTCCCCCTCCCTCCCTTTTCCTTCTTTCCTCCTCCCTCTTCCTTCCTTCCTTCTTTCCTCCCTTCCTCCCTCTTTCTTCCTTCCTTCCCTCCCTCCTTTCCTCCTTCTCTCCCTCCTTCCCACATATAATATAGGCTTGCACTATTTGCCCTCCACTCATGACCTTCAGGAGAGCCCCTGTGAAACCACCTCCTCCCCCTCAACTGACCTGCGGAACTGCCTACCACTTTGCTGAGGGGAGGTGGAACAAAGGGAGTGCTGCGGACTGCAAGGAAAACTGCACCCCAAGGGCCCCCCTCAGAGGAAAAGGGCTCACTCATCGACCACCGACGCCCCCCAGCCAGCCCTACCTCACCAGCAGGCATTCAAGCTGCTCCCTCGTCCTTCCCTCAATGCCCACTGCCATCTAGAGATTTCAGATTTTGGCCTCAGTTCCAAAGCAGCCAATCACTAATTGCCCGTCGGGCCTTGCCACCAGCTGATTGGAGAGGGAGGCAGGAAAGAGATTGGGGATCCCTCCTTCCTTCGTACATATAATATAGGGTTGTGCCATTTGCCCTCCGCTCAGGAGAGCCCTGGTGAAGCTGTCTCCTCCTCCTCCTCCTCAGCTGACCAGCGGAACTGCCTGCCACTTTACTGGGAGGAGGTGGAACAAAGAACTACGGACAATGAGGAAAACTGCACCCCTGCTTCCTATTCCAGCATGTCCCCAAGGGCCTCCTCCCTTGGGGAAGAGGGCTCACCCATCAACCACCAGTGGCCTCCCAGCCAGCCCTACCTTGCCAGCAGGCATCCAGGACACTCCCTCATCCTTCCCTCATCACCCACAGCTGTTAAGATTTCAAATTTCGGCCTCGGTTCCAAAGCAGCCAATTGTCGCTCGCCTGTTGGGCCTTGCTGCCATCCAATTGGGCACAGGGGACAGAGGGAGGCAGGAAAGAGGTTGGGGATATGCCCACAACAACCACATGACCTGGGCCAACCACAGAGGTGCAGCAGCATAGACATGCTGAAGCAGCCACAAATATAATGTGATACTTTGTAAAACAACATTTCATTTAAGTAAACTTGTCAGTTTTTTATACAGTTTTAAGACTGTTCTGTGATGCAGACATATATATAATGCATGGCAATAATTCACTGTACAGGTTACCGGAGCACGGAACATCACAGTACAGATATCCCATTTAGAAAAGACCCAAGCTGGTAAAAGGCACACCAAACCAGCAAGGCACCTTAAGTTTCTAGCGACACTATCAAGGAATGAAAACCTATCGAGAACAAGTTGAACAATTTCCCAGATCCAGAGACCACTACCCACACTGCTTCCAACTTGTTTGGATTCAGATACCGTTTACTCACCTTTATATATATCTCAATGCTAAGTACAAGCAACTATTAAATACTCCATACCTTCATCCAGTTCAAAGGATACAGAATTCTGATGAACCTTTACTACAATCCCAGAACTCCACAGTGTTTAGAATTTCCTTTGGAACTTGAATAATGAGGCTAACATCTAGTTTAGAAAACTATAAACAACTTCATCCTCAAGGAACCTAATAAACTCATCACAACGGGGCTTTCATGTTAAGATTCCTCACTATTTAAAAAAAAAAAAATTCTGCTCAACTGCTGCCCAAGAAAATTCTTTTAATATTTCATGTTAGGTGGATTCTTCCAGGTTATGCTATTATGCAAAAGAGTCTGCGCTTTAAGACACAGGTTTGTGAAAGTGAATCATGCCTAAAACAAACAAGATTGCTACAGACCTTTTAAAAAGGTGTTACTGACATTCAAGAAGCTGGAAACAGCTACAAAACTCTTACCAAAAACTTTGGCCTCAACAATTGATGATCAGGAAAATAACAGAAAAAAAACACATGTTGTTACTTGTCCTAGGAATGGTCATCCAACAAAATCACTCTAATAGCAAGGTGTATAATACACTATGACGTTGCCAAGAATACCATGATAATGGCAAGCCCCTCTCATGTTATCAGACTCTTGACTGCGGTAACCAATGTGTGGATTTTTAATAAGGAAAGCCCTCAAACTCACACCTGACTGTCATTTCATTGAATCATAAACAGGGCTTATCACCTTAAGAGAACTGAGCCTGCTGAACTGCCTGATTCAAGCAGAGCTGACACATCCAGTGCATACATCTCCGCTAAGAGTGCTTGTCTGGTTCCTTTTCATGTGAGATTTGGTGAGAGGGGAGGGGAATCATAAAACTATGTTTCTCAATATACACACTGTCCCTTTAAAACAATTTACCCCTAGAAATTCAGACTGTACTGTTTTAGATGGGTCGAATTATTTCAAAAAGCATTTGGTTCTTAATGTTGGTAAATAAGATACTGCAAGGAGGGGAGGCATTATTTTTATTACAGTTTTAAATGTGTGTTTATAAAGAGTTTTAGAGTTTTTATTGTTATGGACTTGTGTAAACCAAAAGAAATCCATATGAAGTTTGTAGTATACAAATGTTGTAATAAATAATCATAGGATTTCACATACTTTTACCAACAAAGATAATGAATGTTGGCTCAATGTGTTCAGTGAAGTCATGACATTGTACATTGCTTTGGGTGTTTCCTATTTAAGTAGGATCTCTTTAATGAGGTTTAAATGAAGCTCTGATTGCACTGTAGATCACAGTACTGAAGGATTGTGGATAGTTTTAGAGAGTTCACTTTCTTGTCACTGTATTTGCTAGTCTTAAAAAAATCTCTGTTGTCACAGTTTAAAAACAGTCTAGCTGATGAGTTGCTATACTGACAGCACTCCTCAGCAGCAGCAACATTCAGGGTAGACAAAACACTTTCACTCCTAGGAGTGCATCCACTCCATCTTAGCCATATAAAGACTAGAGCAAAAAGTTCTACACCCTGTTTTTTCTTAATGTGTATCCTTACTATCTTCAGTGTGCTTCAGCTCCCAAGTAGAACTGGATGATTTTTTAAAAACAATGAATTAGAAAAAGAAATGTATTTGAATAATGAATAAAATGGACAAAGACATGATATTCACAACTGAAACCCAAAACAATTTCTAAAGCTATATAACAGAATTGTTTTTTTTATGTAAGGTTATCATCATTCCTATACTGAAGAGAAGCAATAGATGCAACAGGAAGATAAATTTCTGCCTCCAGGAACTGCTGTAATTTTCACAACAGAAGATTTATATATTTATGCATTCATTTATTTATGCATTTATTTGTTACATTTATACCCCAGTGCAATCCTGAAGGACTCTAAATGTATACCCATGGTACATTTAAAAAGAAATAAAATGCCCAAAAACATACAAAAAACCAGGCATCATTTCTCAAGTGCCTTTCCTTAATGTTAACATTCTTTATTTTTCTATAAATGCTTGGATCTGTTCCTGTCTTCTATTAAAGATAGCACATGTACAGAATCAGGGACTGGCAGGAACTCACTTCTTTAACTAGCAGAAGGGTCATAAAAGGTCTTTTAGAGATATCATCACATTACTAGCTGAAACTATGCTGATTTTTTTCAGCCTTTTTTTTCCCCTTCATTTTTGATGTTTTTAAAGAATAGAAATGGAAATATAGTTTTTCCATTTTAAAACTTCTCACATTTTTTGAGGTCTGAAATCATGCTGCCAAAATTAGGTAGCAAATAGATGATTTACAGCTGCATGAATTTAGGCTATGGACAGTGGTGGAATAAAGGGGAAGTGTGGAAACAGGAGTGATTTCTTTCCCAGAAACCTCTTAGTTCCACCCCTACCCTTTAAAAAAATAATAATAAAAAATAGAAATTATGCTGGTGACAGCCATTTTGATGCCAGTTTTGATGGTATTATTTTAGTGTCCTGGAGTGTGTGCAAACAGAGGGGTGAGTGGTACTCCACTGCCCTATTCCTCACAATAAAGGAAGGCAATCTCTAAAGTTTTGGAGCTGGAAAGCATTATTTCTCCTTGTTCTATGAGCAAGCACCCAAGACTATAAAGGAATAGGGCAACACAAAATATCTAAAACACTACTGTATATGTTTTTTTACTGAAAGGCAAGAATTTATTAAGCTTTCTTCAGTTTATTAAGGTCTATTTTGATTACATTCATTTGTTTTCATAATCTATGCAAATTATAACTGACTTTTTATTGTTACGTTGTTATTGAAAAAATAATTCATCCAATGATATGTCACATACTAGCATGATTTTATATATTATCAAGTTACACATAATATTATACATTTTAATATTCCTAATGTAAGCAAGCTATTCTAGATCAATGAAGGACACTAAAATGTACGTAATTTTCCCCCCAAAAAATGAGAGGGAAGGTACAACTTATTTCCTGGCCTCTCACTTTCCAGAAATGTTACAATTCTCTCCATTCCCTTTGATGGTAGTTTTCAAAAGACTATAATATTAAATTTTATTTAGCAATTATGCCTACTAAATGACAATAGAATGTCAGCAAACTACTCATTTATGACAACAGGCTATAATACATCTGATACCATTCTCTTTCCGCTATCTGTATAACTTTTCCCTGTTTTTTCTCACTTGGCTAGCTTCAGCCAAAATTAATGTAATGGATTATAAGGTCCCAAACAATGTAACTTATTATATTTATTCAAGAGTAAGTGCCACACTTTTCAAAAGGTTAATTTACTGACAGGTAACCATTCAAAACCATAACCTAGATTATACAATTTGGCACATTTAAATTTAACTCTACACATTGACCCAGAGATTCAGCATTTCCCATATGCTGAACATAATACTCACCCAAGGTTTCCATAGTTTCATTCAACAGCAGTCTATCATTCACTGTGCAGTATACATGCTTTGGGGGGAAAAATATGCTCATTCTTTTTATCCTAGTAAGGGTAGCCTTCCTGCTATTTGCTTGCTTCAACAATTTCTTAACAGTTTTGTCCAGTTAACAATCACTATATATTACGATCAGTGACTCAAATCTCCTTTGAGTCACTGATCTGAATAATTCACTTAAGTTGGAGTGCAAATGAAAACATAGAAACATGTATGAATCGAGTGATGTATTTATTCTTGATGTGAAATTGATGTGAGAAAAATCTGTATTATTCATTGAAACCTTACAAAACAATATGCAAAGTTATTGGATGACAAAGATAAATGGTTTCCTCTGATCTTCCTAGCTGTATTACTAAATTTATTCATAATACTAAATAAGATTTGTTGATTAAACAAGGAAAAGTCTGCATGGTAAAAAACAAATTAACTGATAGTTTATTTGGCCAATTCATGTTTTATTTCCCTTTTCTTTCTTCTATAATTGAAAGAATATTCCAATTCAACCCTAGGAAGAGATTGAACTTGTTGGCATTGAAACAGTGGACAGAATCCTCAGTGCTATGAATACTGCCTCCCCAATTGTATATTAGATACACATCTCTCCTAGTTGGTTAAGGAGGCAATGTGCGGTTGGATCCAGGAGATGATAAATGCATCCTTGAGGAAGGGTAATAGTTCCTCTGGCTCTTAAAGAAGTGATGGTACGTTGCTTGCTCAGGAAGCCATCCCTCAATAAAATGGTGCTGAACAATTTTCACCAGTTTTTTAGGGAACATTGTTGAGAAAGTGGTTGGTTTACAGCTTCAAAGAGTGCTGGAGGAAAGAGCTTATCTGGACCCCTTTTGGTCAAGTTTCAAACAGAAATATAGTACTGAGTCATGACTGATCACATTTGTAAAGGCTGTCTGGCAGGACCAAGATGGGGGTGGTACATCCACCCTTCTTTGCTCTCAGCAGCTTTTGATACTATCAATCACAGTATCCTTCTGGACTGGTTTTGATGTTTAGGAAAGGGGAGGGGCATAGTGTTGTGATGGTTCTCCTCCTTCCCCCAGTATCCATTCCAGCAATGTTGGTAGGAGAGGAGAGATCTAGCCTCAAAGCACTTCTTTGTGGAGTGGCCCAGGGTTCTACTCTCTCTCCATTCCTATTTAACAACTACATGAAACCATTGAATGAGGTCATCTGCTGGTATGGGGTCAGGTATCATCAATACACTGATAATACCATTATTCATCTCCACCCTTAGCCAACCAAGTTATACTGTCAATTTTTTTCTCAGTGTCTGGAAGCTATGGGAGATCTGGATGGGGAACAAAAGACTTTAGCTCAATCCAAGCAGGACCAAGTGGCTGTGGGTTTAGGGCTCTCCCAGTTCAGGAGACTCTCCATTGTTAGTTCTAGATTTGTGTATTTGCACAGACATTAGGGAGAGGGGGCCTTTGGGAATGTTTTAAAATCAGAGTTTGTTTTGTCTGTGCACTTGGTGGTTTTGCTTGTGGGTTATATGTGTTCTGGCTGTGTTGTGAAGCTTTTATTTTTTGTGAATGCATATTATGAATCACTGAAGCTGCAGTTGTGAATTTTTAATTAGTACAAGCATGTTTTGCTGAGCATCTCTTCTGTGCAATGCCTATTTAGCTGGGCTGTACAAAGCATCTGCAAGGGATAGTTTCGAAAGTATATTGTTGCATGCAAAGTGCCATTCTTTCAAAGTTTAGAACAGCAGAGTCCTCTAGAAGGCTCCATACAGCTGTCTAAGCTTTTCCAAGGGCCAAGTTCATGTATATGCATGTACTGCCACAATGCTATCTATCTGAATGGAAATGATGTTTGTGAATGTTCATTTATAGACAGATAGCTGGGGAAAGCCATCAAAGACTTGCAGAATACTTGGCTGCTTTAGCCCTTTGCAGAGAATTACTTCACTCACTCCAGCGTGCTTTACAAAGTAATTCTTTCAAATACATTGCAGAGTCTTGACATTTAGTAGTCTTCTGTGGCAACAAATAGGTAATTTGGCAATTAGTAATAAAATCCTCACCTGTGTTTTGTGTCCTGCTGCATACTAAAAAAAAAAATTATGAGAAAAAAAGCACAGTTTAGCCTAAGAAGTGGTACCTTTTTAGTTGTTCTTGTCTTGCACCTATGCGAATTGACAAGAGATGACCTGCCCATATCCTACAATACCCTAAACTACACATTTTCTGGGTCACAGTCCTTATTTGGTATGGATGTGCAAAATAAAATGGGCCAATCCCATTTCAGGGCTAGGCTGCAATGAGAACATCATGAACCACTTCCTTTTCTAGACAAAACACTCCCCAAAATGATGAACCACCCCCATAGTGCCGGAGAAGCTCCTTCAGGAAAGAAACAAAACACCCTAGAGAATGAACTTCCACAAATAGACAATTCCATTTTGCACATGACTAATATTTGGCCTTTGAGTGGTATGCCAAGACCCATGTTCAGTAGATGAAAATCTAAATCTGCTTATTTCAGTAACATTTAAAAACAATAAATACAACAATTTTGTTACATTTTCTGTAAATCTGCTCTATTTTTCTGTTTATCCAAGAAAAGTAGATGATTAATGCTATGGCGAAAGTGCAATACAGATAGTCCTCATTCAGCGACTGCCTCATTTAGTGACCGTTCACAGTTACATAGTGTAAAGATACAAAAAGTAACATTGTGACCAGTCCTTGCATTTATGACCTTCACAGGTCTGTAAAGCAAAGGAAAACTGAAGTAAGATCATAAAATCATGCCTCACTTAGCAACTGCTTCACTTAACAACTGAGTTGCTGGTCCCAATTGTGGTTGCTAAATGAGAATTACCTGTACTGTAAAACTTGGAGACAAAACTTTAATAGTGGGGCAAAATCCCCAAAGCAATAAAATAAGGTGGCAAAAGGGAAGCAATAGCTCACTTCCGACTGATAATGTTACCTAATGAGTTCAGTGACTGAGAACCTGAAGCAAGGTTTTCCTGACACAACTCTACTATTCTTTCCATGACTTTGTCTTAAACTAGTGACTTAAAACACAAATGATCTGTACTTGTGGCACAATCCCATTTTTCTTTTTTGAAAACTTTTGACTTTTCAAAAAGAAAGAAAGAAGAAAACTTATTAAATAGTAGGAAAAGGGGAAACAGATAAATACTTACAAAAGAAGACAGAATTCCTTTTCTTTTATTAGTCATGTAGGTAAAATTGTTATTTATTTATTTATTTATTCAATTTATACATGAAATATATAAAATTGTGTTTGATATACTGAAAAAATGATTTCCTCTACACAGAAATTTAAAATACATATAGGGATATTACACTAAAGAATGCGTACCTTCAGTTAAAACACTCACACATTGAAGTTGGGCTGTGATGCAGTTTCAAATCTTGAATGTGCTACATTTTAGACTAAAACACTATGGTAAATATATTCTTCATTTTACAATCTATATTCATGCTGTTCCTTAGACATATGCAGAATTAAAAGAAATGTTCAGTGGATGAGTCCTCAGTCCTTAAGCCTATCTATAAAATACTATACCAAAGGTCAGATGTTTCACAACAAGTTGGCAACATGGTCCACAGTAACTTACCACTGCCCATATTGGTTAAAGTTTATGGGATTTGAACTGTAACCCTATATAACAAGAAATAGTATGTCTATTTTACATCTGATCTTACAGAAACGTCTGATTAACTGTGAAAGAATGAACCTTAAAAATTTTTTTTTTTTTTTTTTTAAAGTAAATGAAGTACAGGTGAAACTCGAAGAATTAGAATATCGTGCAAATGTTCATTTATGTCAGTAAGGCAACTCAAAAGGTGAAACCAATATATGAGATAGACGTATTACATGCAAAGCGAGATATGTCAAGCCTTACTTTAGTATAATTGTGATGATTATGGCGTACAGCTTATGAAAACCCCAAATTCAGAATCTCAGAAAATTAGAATAGTGTGAAAAGGTTCAATATTCTAGGCTCAAAGTGTCCCACTCTAATCAGCTAATGAATCCGTAACACCTGCAAAGGGTTCCTGAGCCTTTAAATGGTCTCTCAGGCTGGTTCAGTAGGAATCACAAGCATAGGAAAGACTGCTGACCTGACAGTTGTGCAGAAAACCATCATTGACACCCTCCATAAGGAGGGAAAGCCCCAAAAGGTAATTGCAAAAGAAGTTGGATGTTCCCAAAGTGCTGAATCAAAGCACATCAATAGAAGATTATGTGGAAGGGGAAAGTGTGGAAGAAAAAGGTGCACAAGCAGCAGGGATGACCGCAGCCTGGAGAGGATTATCAGGAAAAGGCCATTCAAAAGTGTTGGGGACTTTCACAAGGAGTGGACTGAGGCTGGAGTTAGTGCATCAAGAGCCACCACACACAGACAGATCCTGGACATGGGCTTCAAATGTCGTATTCCTCTTGTCAAGCCGCTCCTGAACAACAAACAACGTCAGAAGCATCTTACCTGGGCTACAGAAAAAAAGAACTGGTCTGTTGCCCAGTGGTCCAAAGTCTTCTTTTCTGATGAGAGCAACTTTTGCATCTCATTTGGGAACCAAGGACCCAGAGTCTGGAGGAAGAATGGAGAGGCACACAATGCACGATGCTTGAAGTCCAGTGTGAAGTTTCCACAGTCTGTTGATTTGGGGAGCCATGTCATCTGCTGGTGTTGGTCCACTGTGCTTCATTAAGTCCACGGTCAACGCAGCCGTCTACCAGGAGATTTTGGAGCCCTTCATGCTTCCTTCCGCAGACGAGCTTTATGGGGATGCTGACTTCATTTTCCAGCAGGACTTGGCACCTGCCCACACTGCCAAAAGTCCCAAAACCTGGTTAAGTGACCATGGGATTACTGTGCTTGATTGGCCAGCAAACTCACCTGACCTGAACCCCATAGAGAATCTATGGGGCACTGCCAAGAGAAAGATGAGGGACATGAGACCGAACAATGCAGCGGAGCTGAAGGCCGCTATTGAAGCATCCTGGTCTTCCATAACACCTCACCAGTGCCACAGGCTGATAGCATCCATGCCACGCCGCACTGAGGCAGTCATTGCTGCAAAAGGGGCCCAAACCAAGTACTGAGTACATATGCATGCTTATACTTCCCAGAGGTCCAATATTGTTCTATTTCCAATCCTTGTGTTATTGATGTCATGTAATATTCTAATTTTCCCAGATTGTGAATTTGGGGTTTTCATAAGCTGTACGCCATAATCATCACAATTATACCAAAGTAAGGTTTGACATATCTCGCTTTGCATGTAATGCGTCTATCTCATATATTGGTTTCACCTTTTGAGTTGCCTTACTGACATAAATGAACATTTGCACGATATTCTAATTTTTCGAGTTTCACCTGTATTTTCTGCCAAAATTTCAGCTGGCAATATTTGAAAATATTAGATGCAAACCCAGTAAGAAATTTTAATATTTGGGAAACTGTAGGGCTAATTGTGGAAAGAAACCCTTGCAGTGTTATCAGAAATGAATTTTAAATTATTTACCCTAATCTAGAAGATTACTGAGTTCAGATATTTGTTCAGCATGATGAGATGACCTCACCCTACAGCTTAATATAGTCACTAAACAGTGTGGTTCTGCAGGCCCAAGTATAAGCATTATATCATCATGGTCATAACTCTAAACCCCAGAAATGTTACCATGGTCTATTGAATCACCACCTGACTGATAGTTCCAAAATCAACCAACAATTTAAGGATGATCTGAGTAATACTCCATTTGTCTCTCTCCCCCCAAAAATATTAATTGTTAAAATCTCACAGTCAGATTCCCTTCCTTAGCTGGTTCAAATGTGGCGGAGACTTCCCAGACATTTCCAGACATTCAACATGCACAGCTAGTAAAGAATCTTCATTATACACTAAGACTTAAGCCACTTCAAGCAGTTGATTCCCCATGACAGAATTAAGTTATAGTCCCTTCTTATAAGCTCTCAAGTTTAAACTTGACACCTTGTTCTTCCACGCATCTCATGATTTAACAGAAACCATGTTTTCTACTTCTCTTGCTTAATGCTAGATGGCAGGTGATTGCTGACATTTTCAGCATTCTGGCCTTCAGAATCTTCAGGTCCCAACATATCCCCCATACACCTCATATTTTGATGCACAGTAAACTCCTTAGACCACTTTTATTTATATGAAGCCAAATGGGCAAGAATTTTATAAAAATGCAGGTGGTTATTCAGAGATCTCCAAAAGACATGTCCATTCTCCCAAATCAGTACAGTGGTACCTCTACTTATGAACTTAATCCATTCCGTGACTCTGATCACAAGTCGAGTTGGTGGCAAGTCGAGGTAAATTTTCCCATAAGGTTCAATGTAAATACGGTTAATCCGTTCCCCCCTCCGAATTTGGTCACACCCCGAAGCAAATTTTCCCATAAGTTCAATGTAATTACCGTTAATCCGTTCTGGTGTCTGCGGACCACGCATCAGGGGCAGAAAAGCGCCCGCGCGCCGTGTGGCAGGGTGGCAAAACGCCCGCGCGCTGCGCGGCGGGGCAGCAAAGCACCCGTGTGCCACGCGTCAGGGGCAGCAAAGCGCCCGTGCGCCACGCGTCAGGGACGGCCAAACGCCCTCGCGCCGCGCAGCAGGGGCAGAAAAGCGCCCGCATGGCGGGGCGGCAAAACATCCGCGCGCCGCGCGTCAGGGGCAGAAAAGCGCCCGCGCACCGCACGGCGGGGCGGCAAAATACCCGCAGACGTGTCAGGGGCGGAAAAATGGCCACAGACCACGTGTCAGGATGGAAAAATGGCCGCGGACCACGTGTCAGGGTGGAAAAATGGCCGTACCTCGAGGCGGAGTTCGCACATCGAGGTAAATTTTTGGGGCCGGAGCTGGTCGTATCTCGAAAATTTTGTAAGTAGGGCCATTCGTAAGTAGAGGTACCACTGTACATCTGAAACTAACTAATGATGCACTGAATTCAAAACACTGAAGGGTATAGTAAAGCAAAGCATAAATGTAGGTCAAAAATCAAACCCAATTCAAAATTAAACCTAAAGAATGCCACAGCAAAACTTTTGCTTAGCAAAATGCCATTTGCAAACATTCCTGTCAAAATGAAACTTCAACTACAATAGACCAGATACAAAGTATCAATTCTAAAAAAGACTTTTTTCTAACAAGGAAAATAAATGGAAGACAGAAAGAAACCACACCTGACACACAAAAAGCTTAATGCTGATCAAAAAACAAAATAGGACACAGAGGGAGAGGTCATCAAAGACAGGTACCTAAATGTACCCTGGATTCTAGTGATGGTATCACAAAGACTAAAATGACCCAAGATTGGCAAAGAATGGTAAGAGCAATTATGCTGGATATGTTCAAAATGCAAAGAAAACAGTGCAGTATAGCTGCTGCCAAATGAAGACAAAATGCTTACAAATAACAAAGGTAGAACTTCTTAACTCCTATTTTAGCTCATTTTTTCCAAAAAAGACTGTATGTTTTTTGACATGGAATTATGAAAGGAATGAAGAGATGGAGCTGAAGCTTTAGATCCACAGAAACCTGGTCATGGAATAACTATTTGTTTATTTATTTTATTTTATTCAATTTGTATGGCCACTCATCTCAACAAATGACTCTGGGAAGTGACCAATATTAAAACAAATTAAAAACAATTCCAACCACAAATTCAAAAATTAAATATACAGCAGCTGAGGAAGGTATCACAATGGCAACTTTGTAAGCCGCCCAGAGTTGCTGTGTCTGAGTTGGGCGGCCCTATAAATTTGTTAAATAAATAAAATCAATCAATCAATCGTCTCTAGCACAGCCAGGAGATGGAACCCTTCAAACACTCAGGGACCAGGACCAGGTCTTTAGAGCCTTACAAAAGGACAGCAGGGTCAGGGCCATCCTAACCTCTGCAGGGAGAAAGTTTCATAGGGCAGGTGCTACAGGAGAAAAGGCACGCCCTGCCAACTGGCATTCCTTGGTTGATGGGAGCTTGATGTGATGGTATGTGGGAATGTTCTTGGCAGACAGGAGACCCACAACCTAGGCAATGGTCTGATACAGGCAAGCTCAGTCCATAGGTGGAGAAAAGCATGAGAAGCATTTTAGAAGGGACCTCCCCTACTTTTCCAGAGACTAAAGAAGAGAGGAAGGGAGAAATACTTTCACTCTTTCAAGGTTCTGCTTAATGTAACCTTACAATAAAGATAGTGCTGATGCTCCTGGTTGTGCCTCTTGCCTGGACTACCTTGAAGGGATAACACATGCCCATTCTGCCAGACTGGATTAGAAGGGTTGAAACAACTAGTGAAAAATGGTCCCTCAAGTAATCCAGTCCCAAGTCATGAAGGGCTTTAAAGGTGACAACTAGCACCTTAAACTCTGAATGAGTTTAAACTTCCAGGATTAGATGAATTGCATCTTAAGGGACTGGTGGGTAATTCTGCCAGTCTGACATCTCATTTTTTAATTGGTAACTTCTTTAGTAGGATGAGAATGCTGTTGCTGTAATGCACTTTTAATTCCAACAAAGCCTTTGACAACATTCTGAATAACAAACTGGTTAAAGTTGGCTGAATGACATGATAATTAAGTAACACAGCTAGTATAAAACCTATACTGTCAGGTTCAGCCCAAGAACAGCAACGAGGCAGTCCAGTCCAGTTCAGTTCCTTTACTAGCTCGCACCTAAGAGACAAAATCTCACCAGACTAAACCTATGCTAAAGCAACTAGTGGCTATAACCCATGAGACTCTAGGGAGGGGCCAGCTTCATCCTCTTTGTCTTCCACACTCTTGCTGCGGGCTGAGGAGATGCTTGCCCTGGAATGTCTCTTCCCCCTCCTGACAACCTGTAAGTTCCATTCCAGAATCTTCCCCGCTCATGCCATCCATTACATATACTCAAAGAATGCTCATCAATGATTCCTCTTCCAAATGGACTGAGGAATCAAATGTGGTGCCATGCAGTTCAGTCATGGGCTTTGTACATCTTCAGCATTTTGATTAATGACTTAGATGAGGAGGTAGAAAGAGTGGTTATGAAATCTGTAGATACCACAAAGCAGATAGGATAGCTAATAGTGTAGGAGACAGAAATAAAACTCTGGAGTCCTTGGTGCTCTCTGAGCTTGGTAGTTTGCTTCCAGACATTACATTACCCAACTAGATAACATCATCAGTGCAAGTGAGTGGGGGGTTTGTTTCCTGTTTATATACAGTAGCTTGCCCTGCCAGTTTTGGTGGGGGTGTGGTTTTCTCCTTGATAGTTCCTTGATTCTCCTTGGTTTCCTCCTTGGTAGTTCCTTGACAGAAATAAAACTCAGAATTATCTTGTTAGGTTAGAGAAATGAAATGTCTGAAAATTACCTGGCTAAACAGGAATGGACTTGAGGAGTGAGAAAAATATGCATAACCACCTTCTTCAAAAAGTCTTTGTTCATTCCTGGTTGAGGGCTTGTGCTGTCTCTCTCTCACACACACTCTTCCTCTGAGTCTAGCTAAACACTTGATTTCGCAGACTTTCTCTTGACAACAATGCAGAAGTTATTTGCCACTGCTGTCTTTTGAGATGACTTTCAAAAGATATTCCCACATACTAAGTACTTCCTGGTGATCTCCCACCCAAATACTATTCAGATCCAATTCTACACAGCTTTTTAAGGCCCACTAAGATTGGCTATGTGCTGCCACCTAAGTGAGTTGAATGCTAAACCCATTATAAAACTTTCATAGGAATAGGGCCTGCAGGTTGGGTAAGCCCATCATTGTGGTCTTTTTTTGATATGACTGGAGTTATGTGGTTTTAAATTCAAAGTCCTGGGGTGCCATTGTGCTATTATTGTGTAATTGTTGTTGTTACTATTTGTGGTTGTTCCTTTGGTTTTAATCTTGCGTTCACTGCCCAGAGTTGCGAATACAAGACAGGCAGCTACTTACATCAATGCAACAAATGTTTTAAAAACTAAGTATTTTACAGCAAGCAGAATATAGCATAATTTTTATTCCGATATGGCTTATCTACTTTCTTAACATATAGTCTTCTTAGACTGTGGCTAAGTTTATACATTGTACTAAGTTATAATAAGGATTGCTTGGTTTTGCTTTTCATGGTACGCGAATCCAGCCATAGTAATTAACAAACCATGTTATAGGATTCAGTGCTATAAATGAAACAAGCCACCATGGGTTGTTCAATTATAATAAACCATGATTTACTATGTGTATTCAGCCTGTTGCACTGATTATGCACAATACCAATCCAAACCATGGTTAAAATATCAGACCTTTGGGGTTATGCAAAGTTTAACAATCCAGGAGTGGAACATCCCAGAGAATTCCAGAATGATCTTCTCTTTCTTCTAACCATGTCAAACTTCCTCTGTATCATGACATTTGATGGAACTGGAAGTGATTTGAAGTGGCCCAAAGATTCAAAATGATTCAAGATATAAGGGAACTTACTTTCAGAAACCATCTAATCACTCTAGAACAGCACGGTCCAGAGAGGGAACAGAGCATTCCAGAATTCTCTGGAAACATCTACACCAGAATCACTGAATTTTGTACATCCCTACAAATATATATGTTTCCTCTTCCCATATCTTCTCTCCCACCTTGCAGGACCATGACAGAAGAATCCATGACAGATATAAATTAAAGTTATATTTCATGTTACCTAATATTTCATAAAATCATGTTAAATATAATAAATTGAAATTGTACTGGGTAAATGAGAGCCAGTTTGATGTAGTGGTTAAGGTGTTGGCCTAGAAACCAGGAGACTGGGAGTTCTAGGCCTCCCTTCAGCATGAAAGCTACCTGGGTGACTTTGGGCCAGTCATTCTCTCTCAGCCCAACCCAATTCACAGGGTTGTGATTGTGGGGAAAATAGGAGGCAGGAGTAATAGGACTGCTCTCCACCCTGAGTTATATATAAAAATGGTGGGAAATAATAATAATAATTATTATTGTTATTATTATTTTCTGCAAAATATTACAATATTATAATTTGCACAGGCTATTAAATCATACTTAGGTAGCCAAAATAATTTAACATACAAATCCAATGGTTGCCTTTCAATGCAGTGCTTTCTTTCATTTCTTCATGCAGCTATCTTTTGTGAATCTCAAATGCATGCTCACAGAGTTAGAAGGAATTCCTTTCAGATCCAAACTTTTATGTTTACTGTGTACTGAACAAGTAGTATAATCAAATTCCTCGATTTCTAATTTAATCTCTACATGAATAAACAAGCAACTAGCCACTCCAGTGCACTTTCTGACCTTTGAGGACTACTCAGAATATCATAGATCCACTAACCTCCACAAGAACAAACAAAAAAGCATACAAATCTTTCTTTTTCTTGTAAAAATTAAACCTTCTAAAGTCAGAAATGTATTTTATTTATTATATTGACTTATAGAGCCACCTATCTCGCAATCACACCTCTATTCACAGAACACAGGATTAAAACCAATGAAACACAAATAATAACAACAAATACCAGTCACACA